>NC_056603.1:13149420-13279420 GCF_018340385.1 Cyprinus carpio | reverse complement strand
TTGCTTTAATTTCTTTTGTTGGCTGTAAGGGAATTCTATGTAATTAAATGCATCCATGTACAAGAAATCAGCATGGTAATCATAGTTTCTGTCAATGTCATGTTTTTTACTTTTACTTATGTAAAGTCAAAATAATTTATATCATCTTCCTCAAAAGATATTTGACACAAATATTTTTTCAAAAAGCAAACAAAACTGCACACTTTTATTTTGGTTGTAACAGTAATTGTATGGTTTTTGATAGACAATTTGGTAAATTCCTGTCCTAGCTTTTACTAATTTGAGCGATGACTGAAACCTTGTATAGTGGACACTTCTCGTGTTTATCTTATCTTTATCCATCTTATAGTAAATCTCTTGTTGTATTCCTCAACTGTAAGTCACTTTGGATAAAAGCATCTGCCGAATCATTTTGTTTCAGCAGTTTAGTCAGAATTATAATTTAACAAATTCATGTATGAAGAATCATCATGGTAACCATCATTTCCTCCAAATTGTGTTATAGTTATGTAATTTTACTTCTGTAGGTATTATAATTTTATACATGGTCTTTTCCAAACTGGAAAGAGAGAACAAGGTTATGCTGAATCATTTTAAATCAGCTTTATTTCCTCTTTTGGGGTTTATAGAAACTAACGATCACCATGATAACTGTAGTTTCTGCCAAGGTGTTACAGTTACTACATAATGTTAGTTCTGTAAAGTCATAATTATTAAATATTAAATCTTCAAGTAGTATTATGAAGTCTTCACTAACTCTCGTTTTTAGTGGCACTTTTGAATAATACCAGTTTACCTTATTATTATTATTATTATTATTATTATTATTATTATTATTATTATTATTATTATTATTATAATAGGAATAGTATTTGTGTGGTACGTTGGCAGAGACTGTGGTGGCTACCATGGCAATTTGTATAAGGATGGAGAGGACAGAGATGTGCTGAAGCAAGCATTTATGTCATACGTTTAATCAGCAGTAATTCCTTGCAGAGAGGTTTTTCGGGGTGAAATGCCGGGGTTGGCCTTGGTGGGAAAGCCAGGGCATCATGGGAGTATTTATGATGGCTGATTCTATTGTTGCTGTATTTCCTACAGTTATAGTTCTGCACAGGAGCGATTTGAAGATGTTCTCAAAGGATTGCAAAACCACATTACTTCCCCTCGTCTAACGTACAGTCTCCGTTATTTTAATTGCATCGTTTGATTTGTATATGTAAGCTAAGCAAGATGCATGCATATTTCATGCAAGAAAATGAACAAGGTTGTCTTTGACACCAGATCTTGGCTGTTTCTCCGGTTTTGAGTGCTGAATGTCAGACTGACACCATGTCTGCACTGCAGAAGTATGCGAAAGGTTAACACGTTATCTCTGGGTTCCCCTTTAGTTTGCAGAGAACAGGAAGTAGGGTTTTGTTCAAATTAGATGTTGGCAAGCAGAGTGGATATTATCTGAAGGAAAACAGTTCAGCTCTTCCACGTGCTGACATGCGGGACACTGAGTGTATTTGAGAGGCTCGTGCTCACTTGTCTGCAGTGTTAAATCATGTGCATCTCCTGAAGCTCTGTTGAATTGATTCAGCTGCTAGGATCATCCTCCTACAGGGTCATGACAGTATTTGCCATTTTATTCTCGTGTTGAGTGCTGCATTTAGTTTATCGGTTTTCTTTCCACATGTTTATAGTGAATCAACTTGGGACTTTTGTTTTTAAACCATGTGAATCATCCTGATGCTACTCTCTGCTTAATCTTTTCATCAGTCTGATAATAACTTGTGGTGTTATTGCTACTCGTAAGTCTTAAAATGCTAAGGTCAATAGCACTTAGCCTAGGTTTTTGTTTGTTTGTTTGTTTGTTTTTAAATGATAAATGCTGATATTTACAGTCCATTATTAGGATTTTCCATATTTATATGGATTTCCGTATTTTCTGACCTGAAGTATGACCAAATCTCGGAATGATGCACAGCGGCACTATGTTCGTTTACACGTCAGCAGCTCATGATCCAGTGTTTTCAGGGTTCCAGAGCAGCTTGGTTTGCTGTTCTAAGCAAGCATTGTGATTTTGGGTCGAATTTGGTAATGTGCATTTGAAATCAACCATCTTTACAAATTTGCAATGAGAATTGTTTATAAATCTGTTCAGCAGAAGAGAACCTTTAACATCTCCTACAGTTTCTCACCCAAATAAAAGCCCTAGTTTAATGTTTGAAAGCAAGACTGCCATAAATATTAGTATTGTAATTGTATTATTTTTATAACTGTTCTTTAAATTTTACAATACAATAATATTATTGCAACAATAATATATTTTTTCCTTAACTTTTATAATTAAAAAAAAAATAACTAAAAAACTATTATTTTAAATAATAATAATAACTTTAATTATTATTATTCTTGTTGTTGTTGTTGTTGTTGTTGTTGTTGTTGTTCAGTCATATTACTCTTAATGTACGGTGGTGACCTTGAGTGATCTGAAAGGCACCTTGTATTATTTTTATTGTTAAATAAAATATTATTTTTATTGTTATATTCATTGGCAGAAAACTGGCTTTCCTACACATGCCTGATAATACATTTTTATGACAATGTAAGAATTTGTACACAAACTTGTTGAAATAAAACTCTTATTTTAATGTACCCAAAATTACTTAATAACTAACATTTAAAAACATGGTGTTTGGTATTGATAAGAAGGGTTTTATTATAATTTCGGTGCTCACATACACATTTCTCCTTTTTTTTGCATTATGTAGGACCTGGGCCAAGACCATCCCGGGCAAGGTGGAGTTTTTCTCCAGTGAGGGTTCAGACACGACGATCCCCATCCCCATCGTGGCTCTGCAGAACGTGGACGACTCATACCCTCCGCAGAAGAAGTCCTTTATGATGCTCAAGTACATGCATGACCATTACCTGGACCAGTTCGAGTGGTTCATGCGAGCCGACGATGATGTCTACATCAAAAGCGAGAAGCTGGAGAGCTTCCTAAGGAGTCTCAACAGCAGTGAGGCCATCTTCCTCGGTCAGACGGGCATGGGCGCCCGCGATGAACTGGGCAAGCTGGCCCTGGAGCCGGGCGAGAACTTCTGCATGGGCGGCCCTGGTGTGATCATGAGCCGCGGGGTGCTGCGCAGGATGGTGCCCCACATCCGCCAGTGCCTGCAGGAGATGTACACCACCCACGAGGATGTGGAGGTGGGCCGCTGCGTGCGCCGATTCGCTGGTGTCCAATGCGTCTGGTCCTATGAGGTAAGAACGTGCAATACACCTGGATACTCTTGTAAAATTACAGGGCCAAACCATGGTGATCACGTGACCGAGCAGGGTACCAATTGCATAATTATTAGTGTCCTATATTTCCGCCAGCTCAGGCTTGAGGTTTCTAATGCATATTGTTTGAAATCAGCCTCTTCATTGAACTCCCAGAGCTGCAATTTTTGGGTACTGGAAATTATAGGTTGTAGCGAACCAGAAAAGGCTTGCGTTCTTTTCACCATCGAAACTCCCAGGCGGCTTTGATCCTTCAAAGAGTTTCGCCGATACCTGACCAGGTATTACAGAGAGAGCCGGACAATAGTGGAGTGGAGCCCGTCTCTGCTGTTCAGGGATGGTGGGTCTAGATCACTTGTTTTATCAGAGCCGTTATGGGGTGACTCATAGGAAATGAAGCTTTGGACGGTGACTTTTTTGAAAGGGTGACCTCTGACCTTGGAGAGATGAGATGAGTCATCATCTCTTCAATGGATGGATTTCATAATCTGCTGTGACGGCCTCTTACTCCCCTTCTCTTTTTGTGAACATGAAAAGACTGAGAAATGCTTTCATTTGCATCCAGGTGAATCTCACGCACTGTCCAGAGAACATGTCCGTCATATTTCACACAAAAACGAAAAAATTTCTCTCTCTTTTTTTTTTTTTTGCACAACAATTACAAATTTGACATTAGGGTTGGGCCGATAGATGATGCCATCTTCCATCGGTGATGGCTGACAGACATCACAATGTTGAGCCGGCATCGTGATCCCCCCCCCCACCCATACTACAGGGCCCCTAAAGGGAATAAATAGCCTGTGAGATGGGCGGATAATTTTTAAAAAAAAATATTTCAATACGTTCTCTCGCAATTATATAATTGGGTAATTATACTGTATATAAATTGCGGGCATCAGGGAGCCGCTACTAATATGCGGCTAACCATGTCCCTTTAGTGGCTCCGTAGAATGCGTTAATTGTTTTCAGTGCCTTTTTGCATACGGATTCACGCTTTGGGCATACTCCCTAACTCCGCCCCCCGATGTCATCGTCCATCACGATGTTTCACTGTAGACATCATCCATTGCCCAACCCTATTTGACATCATTTTCCAGATGATTCCAAGACCCAGTTCTTATTACCATGATGCTTTCATTTGGAATTTCTTTTGATTGTAGTAAAAAATTTTTATTATTTTGTTTTAGATTTTTCATCCATTTCTTTTATTTTTATTCCGTTTCATTACATGGTAAAAAATTACAGGAAGGTCCCATTAGTTAACATTAGTAACTAGTGTTGTCACGGTACCAAAATTTCAGTATTCGGTACCGATACCAGTGAAAATCCACAGTTCTCTGTACCAATTTCGGTACCAAAGCAAAACACAAAAATATGTTAATTAAAAAAAAACACACTTTTTATCACTAAAAATAAAGCCAATGCCATTCTTTATACTTATTTACAATTGTGTTTAAAGTTTTTCTACAAGTAATATAATTATGAAAAACAGTAAACAAGTTTCACCCAAATTTAATTTCTTTTAATTAATGAAATTTAGGCACATTTTATTTTTTGTTAAATAAAGGGGATTTGCTATTAAAATTAAAACATGGAAGAAATATTGTGTGATTTATTTCTTTAAAAAAATAAAGTTTTATTAATTTTTTTAACAGTAGTAGCAGTATCACATACATTCTACTAAATAATAGTAATATTTCTAGCATAATGCCTTTATGTAAAAATGAACTTTTATTTTGACGGGTTGCAGTGATTCCCACAGCCTTACACTCTATTTGTGGCGGCACTCCACCACCCCCATATATATATATATATATAAAAATATATATATATATATGCAAATTAATTTTCTGCCAGCAGGAGGCGCTTTAAGAGCGGGAGAGATACAGGATTCTCGGGTAACTGCTGCAGAGCAGTGCTGAGCTCACAAACGCTGCCTTATCAAGCATTACATGCAAAATGAAATGAAATTGAAATTTTTCTAAATATACTCGGTTTCCTTCTGAAATACAGTGATATAAAAACACCCGCATCGGTTTTTGATTTTGAAACGTGCAGTGCTCGTATTTATTCAATGGTTTGACACTGACAAGCTACGCTATATCGAGTTCATTATTGAAGATGAATCGCCTTTGATAATGAACTCGATATAGCGTAGCTTGTCAGTAAACTACGGCTCTGTGTATTAACTGCAGCTCCATTTGAAAGCAGGTGATGGGGGTTTACCGCTAATCATAGAACCGGCTTTACTGACGAGATGCGCATGATCATATCGTCCGATATATTGTCCAGCCCTAATACAAATAGTCTTTATAATGCTGAAATATGACTTTAATTTCAGAGTGAAATGTGACCCGGGGATGTTGCTCCATCTTCAGGTGTTTACTATGGAAAAGGGAGCGGAAACTGATATTTAGTGTGGCTCTTTTATGTTTTATCTGGATTTTCTTCTTTTTCTTTCAAATAGACTTTGGATTCAGTCAGACGACGTGAAGCGGCTCTTTCCCATTTTCTGCTAGTTTTGAGTAAAGCGCTTTGCATTTTTCTCCAACATCTCAAATAAGTCTTTGCGTATCGTTTAGTCTACCAAGACCATGCGTCATGGCGCGATTACCTTTTTTTCCATCTGCTCCCGATGAAGGAGCCACATGCGCAATCCGTCAGCTTAAATGTGACAACGCTTTTCACAAATTTGCAAAATGGAAAAATGAAAGGGTTGGAAAGTTATCAGAGGTGCTCCACGAGTCTTTTTCGGCTTGTGGAATGGGGCGGAATTGGAACCTCTGAGTCTTAAAGACTCTCCCCCATGACTGGGGCCGCTGGGATTTTAATGTTCATTTGATGTGTGCTTTAATTACAGCCGTGCAGGATTAGTTAGAGACGGCACAGCTGGGCAACCTGCTATTAATGTCGGAGTGTTCGGCCTCTGGTTCTTTATGGACCTACTGCACTGCAAGTCTCAACAGGCCCAACGAGTAAAGTGACCTCAAAGACCTCACGGCTCAAATTGGCAGCCTGTTACTCCCCTAAATACTGATATTAAGCGTCTTTGTCTGTTTGGAGCTCCTCAGATGTGTATCTGTCTGTGCTGCTGCTCAACTTCTGTTTGTTTATGGCCAGAGCGCAAACAGTCTCATCTGAGCTCTGCTTTGGGCTCGCAGCTACTTGAGATGAGTCCTGTGCACAATTTAAGTGGCTATAACAAAACGGACATGTTTTCTCTGAATGCTGGTTTAGTTCTAATTTGACTGTAGAGCTGCACAAATGATTCCTTATATTGAACACGGGACTCAAGCCTTATCCAGAGGCCAGGATATTACAGTGACGTGTGGGTGTTTTGCACGGACAGAGAGTCTTTTATCTAATCTTTTACACTTCAGCAGGCTGATATCAAACCTTCGTAGTGCTCAGCCCCAGAGCTTGTCACCTGTGTCATATTAAAGCTATCGATCTGGGATGTGTCCCCCAGCTGCTCTGGTGTCTCTCACATGCTGACCTTGTCATGCCCTCTTCGCTGCCTTCCAGATTTTAGTTTCTAAACATAACCGTTCTGTCTTTGCCACTCCTGCTGAAGTGTGCATTCGATGGGCAGTGCCTCTGGCGTGTAGTGACAGATATATAAAATTACCGATTTGGTGATATACATACTCCGGAATTTATGGTTTAAAAAAAAAAATAAGTCAAGCTTTTCGATATCAGACATATTTATTCTGTCTCTTTTTGCAAAATATTTAATTGCTGCTTAATACCATGAACAAAAATCAGCCATCTACATAAAAACTGGACTCTATTAAGAGCTGTTTGTGTGCTAAATAGAGCTGCATGATTCTGAATACTTTTCTGGATTCTGGAGAGGTTGTTGTTCTCTCACAATTCTCAAGGAAAAAAATATAAGACATCTAAACAAAATCTCATGGAATTTATGAATGGAATTATTCAATGACTCACTCAAGTTTATTTGTTTCATTACTGGATGAATCTGTGTTTTTGAATGAATCTCTTGAATGAATGAATCAAAGATAAATACATTTTTAACAGCCCCTTTTTGCCACCTAAATAATATATGCGCACACAGGAATTGATAGGCGGAATTTAAATTTTACAGCAAGTATCCAAATCCTGACTTTAAGTATCTGATTCTGAAATTGGAATTGATTTTTGACTCTCAACCCTAGATATACAATACTCTTCCAAATTTTGGGATCCATAAGATTTTTAGGTTTATTTGTTTAAAAGTACAATAAATTATTATTATTATTATTATTATTATTATTATTATTATTATTATTATTATTATTATTATTATATTTATAATAAATATTTTAGTATTAATTAGCATTATTGTTTTTATTATTAATTATATTATTATTGTTGTTTTTTATTAAATACACATTTAGTCTCTAATAATATACAAGTGTATTAAATTGTAACAATTTTTATGTTTTCATTTAAAAATGATAAAAGTATAATGTTGAATTAGAACATTTTAAAATATGAATTATACATGTTGTAAATAAAATGTATATAATAATAAGAAGAATGACGTTATATAGATCATTTATAATAATATTCAATCATTCTAAAACACTGATTGGAAGGAATGAAGAAACATTTCTTCTTAGTATCACAGTTGTGCTGTGGTTTGTGGAAACCCTGATACAGTGTCTTTTCTTTGATCAGAAGTTTCTTTGATAAAGTTTTAAGAGCTGCGTTTCTTTGCAATCTTTTGTAACATTCTAAATGTGTTTACTGCCAGTTTTAACCCAGCTGTAGTGTAATTTCTGTTATCGTCCATCCTTAGCCCATGCTGTTGTTAATGCGTATTAAAGTTCGCATCTTTGTGCTTTTCAGTAAAACCTAGAAAGTTGTTGTGTAACATACTCTCAGGGAAAGTCCATAAAAATCCCTTTTCTGAAGCGTGATATTGAGTGTAGACACACTGAATGCAGAAGTGAAGGCGTCTTCTTCAGCAGAGCAGTTTGGCTAATCTTTACACCAATTATATTGTCACAGATGTTCTGTCTGAATAACGTGTGGGACTTCAACTCGCAAATTACAACTGAAAGGAGAGCTGTCTTAGTTATTCCAAACAAATGTGCCAATTAGGAGTGTTGTAAAGTGGTAGTTTGTTCCATTGAAAATAGCGAACAGCCCTTGAGCAAGAACAATGTAAGATGCTCCTCGCTTGTTGTGTCGTACGTGTTTTGTCTTCAGTCATGTGACTTGAGTGATCGCTCACATTCTGATTGATATTGACAAGCCCTTCTTCAGCCATTATTTAGTTGTCAGCCCATCTGTTTGCTCAGAAAACAGCCGTAAATGGCGACACAAAGAATGGAAGCTGAAAGCCAATATTGGGCTCCACATTTTTTCCATCTGCGCCTCTTGATTTATGACTCTATTGTCACTAAACTGTCAGTGCATTTATTTGGTCAGGTCATTGTCTTGCTAGAATAGATAGACCCTCTCAGAATCGTGCACAGTAAGGCCAGGCCAGGGACAAGTAAACTGCAAAAAAGAAATTAATACTTGTATTCAGCAAGAATGCATTAAAAGACATCTCGAATTCATCTTTACATTAAAAAAAAAATCTCATTTTTCACAAAAGTCACAAAAGCACAATTGTTTTCAATGTTTATAATAATCAGAAATGTTTCTTGAGCAGCAAGTCAGCATATTAAAATTATTTCTGAAGGATTGTGTTACACCGAAGTCAAGTAATGATGTTAAAAATTCAGCTTTGCATCTCAGAAATAAATTACATTTGACAATATATTAAAATAGAAGCCAGCTATTTCAAGTTGTAATAATATATCACAATATTAGTGTTTTTACCATATTTATGATCAAAGAAATACAGATTTGGTGAGCAGAAGAGACCTGGGTGTGTTTTTTTTTTTTTTTTTTTTTTTTGCTGTTGTCTTTGAGTCTTTTCCGAGCGGCAACCTCGCGCTCTCTCTCGTGAAGCCAATAAGGAAGTGACTAAAACTGTAATTCATCGACTGGCCGCTTGAGGCTGGCTGCAAAAGGGAGTCAGTCCCATAGACTCCCCATGTTAAAATGCCCAACTTAAGAGCAGAAAAAAACATGTTTACAGCATGGTGCAAAAAATGATTTTGGTCTATAATGCTCATTTTGCCCTTCGTCACAACTGTGAGGGGGTGAATTTTTTTATAACTCATCCGTATAAATTATATTAAGCCTTAAAGTTCTGCATAATTAAGGGCGTGGCCACATGAGTCACAGATGGATTGCCGCTGCTGACAATGCCGTCGCGCTAGGTGGGCGTGGCTTCAGCAACCAGCTCCCGCCTTTTTGCCCATTTTCGATTATCCGGCAGAGTCGCGCGGTGACGCGCTGCCAAGATGGCGACGGCCCGCTCTGCACACTTTGAGCTTCAAAACCGCTATTGAGGAGTCTATGGGTGACGTCACGGACACTACGTCCATATTTTTTTACAGTCTATGGTCTTTTCTCCTTCACTCAGAGTGTGTAACGGATACGTCTCATCTGGCCTGCAGCCAGGCCCTCGAGTCATTTTGACATCTTTCCTCATGTTGGCATCATGCCGTTACTTTATCTGCTTCCGGTTCCCATGAAATGATGATTGCATCTGTCTGTGAGTTTTCAATTACGAGTGCTCTCACGCATGATTCAGCTCCCTGTGCGAACTCAGCGGAACTTCAAGTACGTATTTCCACGCATCTGTTGTGTCACTGTGACCACAGATCTGTATCATAAAGGTCATAGACCTTCACTGAGTGGCTATTTGGCCATTGAATTTGAGTTGCTGTTGGTTAATCTTATTCAACATGATCTTGATCAACATTTTGCTTAAATATGGAAAAGATTTTGAGCGTTGAATTGTTTTGGAACAATTAATTGTTCACAATAAGACCTTTTAGAAAATGAGTAGGGTTGGTTTTGTTTTCATCTGGCTTTAGTTTCTTTGAAATGATGGTTCCTGTGATTGGGGAAGAGGGCTTTTATAAGCCAATTTAGGCAATGGCAGATACTCATAATATTGAGGTGTTTTAAACATTGTCATATGGCTGAAGTATGTTGTTGAGGTTGTTTTAGTTTTCTCTGCTACTTAAACCGCTTCATGACCCAGACCTCCATTCTCTTACCTTCTCTATGTGTCGCATAGTGTGTCAATAAGACTTGGGTTTCTTTTTCTTTTCAGACATCCACAGGAAGTCAGCCTCCCACACGCATATTCTGTTCTTTGAGCTCTAACAAACAAATGCCTGTAGTCGTGTCTATTTCTTGCCACTCGGCGAAGCCCTGAATTATACTGCCATGCAGTCCTGTATTTTGTGGCCATTTTCATGGAATCTTTTTTGGAGATCTATGCGAGATGGGTCATTATTGCGCTCAGTTATAGTGTTTTGAGGATTGGCGGCGGTGTGCAGATATGTGAAGCTTTTCTCAAAAGCTCAAATAGTTTGTGCCGGAACTTCACCCGCAATGTTTGTCCAACATAATAAAACAATTTTTGGGTTATTGTGCATTTTCATTCATTGCTGTGGCATTATTACAATGCATGGAATTTTGTTTTCTATTATGTTTTATCTGTTTTAAAATATAATTGCCAGCATATAATACATCATAGACGTGCTCCCAAAATATTCTGTTTGCTTCTAAAGAAAGTAAGAAACATGGTATTTTGCAATACTCTTGGCAAAAACAAACTGATATTTTAATTCAGCAGGGATTTCATTAAATTGTTTAAAAGTGAGACCTTTGTTACTAAGGATTGTTTTGAACTTTCCATTCATCAAAGAATCCTGAAAAAGAAATACCTTGGTTTCTGTTTTGAACATTGATAATAATCAGAAACGTAATGTATACTAGTCTTTATTTTACACTGACAAGTCCTAAATGAATGAGAAAAGATGTGTTTTACCCAACATTTATGTGTGCTATGTATTGCAGTTTATTCATGTATTGAAATCCATGTGAAGTTGCTCCAAATTGGCCACTTATTTCAGTTTAGAAAGCTAGATATAGTATGAAACATTTGATTCATGTTTGGGTTAAAGCACAGTTGACCTTGATAGCTCTCAAGTACTCAATCATATAACACTTTCCCAGTGATCTAATGCTCCGAGCTTAATTCGATTTAAAGGTGCTGTATGGACATTTTTGACTCTACTAAAGCATAAAAATACCATAATATGTTTGCAGATATTTAAGAAACACGCTAAGTTAACACTTGTTTATCTGAGAAACAATGCTAAAGTCAGTTATTCTCTTTTGAAAATGTGCGTTCCGGAATGTCGATCTCTGTTTTGGTTTGTGAAACCTGCCCACTGCCAGTTTACCCAATTATATTTCGGCACCCCAGGGTGCCTATTGGTGGAAAACACAGCACATTTCATTTCATTTCATTTCATTCATCGTCAAATGCGCTGTTCCCGTTGGTGTTGTCAATCTGGCAACCTGTGTGTGCATCAAGTCTGAGGAGGAGGGGCTGGGTGGAAAAAAAACCCCTCTCCAATATTTTGAATTTGGACTGCAATACCTAGTTCAACCACTTGGTGTCAATCCTACATACAGCACCTTTATGTTACAATATTAGCTATTCATAGCGTAGTTTCTTCTTTAGCTCTGTTAGAGCATCAGATGGCTTCACCGTTGGTCTTATTTCCAAGTCGTGGCATTTATTATTTATGGTTTAATTAAGCTTTACAAGTTCTGATGCTATCTTTCCCCAGACATGGGTTCACGCTGTTTCCAGCTTTCTTTGCACATTTTTAATTTGTCTAAAGTGGAGCAACTGAACGTGACGTGTAGATCTTCACATCCAGAATTTAAAAGTTTGAGGTGTCTTCGTCTCTCTGGCTTACAACTTATTCGAGTTCTTCGCATGCAGCAGCCTGCCGTGTATGTGGCAAACCTAGTGTATTTTCAGACACCCTGTGGCCGCTGGACTCCTGTATGTGTTATTCTGTTGCTCCTCGGCGCTCCCGAGCAGGATGCTAAAATTATAGCTGCATTGAGCAAATAAATGTTTACTAGCTTCATTTTAAAAAAAATACATACAAACAGAGGCTAAAAGGTTTTGCTGGAGCTTGAAAGCCAGCGAGCTTGAAACACTCCTTCTGTGGAGTAACAGCTGTTTGCATACAGATTAGGGATCGACCGATATGCATTTTTCAGGGCCGATGCCGATACCGATTATTACAGATCAAGGAGACCGATAACCGATATTTTGAACCGATATGTGTCTAGTGTAAAAATGAAAATTAATGTCAAAATTAAGAATAAAAAGACCTCTGACAAAGACTCTCTTTAAATTATTTTAACACATCTTTAATTCTGAGAACTGTTCATAATAACAACATTAATATTAATAATAACAACAAACATAAAAAGTGCTGGGAGCATCCATCAGCAGCATTCTGTAAACTAAGTAAAACTTGCATCCATCAGCAGCATCCTTTAAACAAAGTAAAACTTAAAGCAAATTTAAACAGCGACAAATGAACAAATAATGGAAAATAAATGTAATCTCTCTCTCTCTCTCTCTCTCTCTCTCTATATATATATATGTATGTGTGTGTGTGTGTGTGTGTGTGTGTTATATTTAGCATTTTATTTGCAACCCAGAATTGCATTAAAATCACACACAACCCATATTGTAATAGTGTTTTTTTTTTTTTTTTTTTTTTATGTGTAAAATGTTTGTTTGACTGACTGTTTATCACGGCGATACAAACTAGGAAGTATACAGGACAGCGTCATCCAGAAACGTGCAATGTGAGATTATTGACAATTTAGGTTATTAGCATAGGGTTATTAGCAGGGTGCGATTTGTGAAATAAACAGAGGGGGGGGATGCTTTTGAAAAATTTTATGAAATGTTTTTAATACGACGGAAATTGTATTTAGTGTGATCTCAGTTTAATAAAAACATTGTAAGCCTACGTTAGGCCTATTAATTGTAATGATTTAATGTCCACGGTTATTCAAACAACAAATTACATCGAGAAAGCGAGCAAAGAACACAACTGAACTTTTTGAAACTCCGAATCAGTTAAACCATTGCGTCGCAAAATGATTCACTGTTTCGATGCGCTTCAATCGGATCGCGTATCGCGAATCATTTGATTCAGATCTGGACGTCAGAGCGGGTTTGCATGATGTTTTTTAAAAGTTATTCAGCAGAGGCAGGGATGCATAGACCAGAAGGGGGGAAATCCCCCCCATCCCCCCCGGCAAATCGCACCCCGAGAGAGCGCGGCCGCGGAGATAACTAAATCAGGAATAGGGAGCTCGCGTCGCGTCAGGGCGTCAGAGCTCGCGCTTGATGCCCTTTCAGCTCTTCAAAATTGCATAATGGTAATTCTGAATCTGTATGATAAATTATTTTGCAAGCATGTTAGAATAAAGCAATATTTCTCCAAATATGCGCAATTTTTTTGACTAAGAGCCCTAACAGAACGGACGCTGTTCAGTGAAGCAACACAAAAAAAAAAAAAAAACCGGAGCAGACGTGAGTGAATTCATTCGTGTTGATAACGTTAAGTTGGCCGAATGGTGAGAGAAGTAGGTTTTAGTTTCACTATCTCAGCACTGATGTGATGATCCGTTAAAGCATATCACTGCAATGACGGACATTGACCGGGAATTCACAGTATAATAACTGAACGGGACTTGTCATCATAAATCGATTATATTTAGGTGTTTTGCAACTTAAGTGTAGTGATTTATTGCAACTTCAGGAACGTTTACTGCATTCTTACCTTCGAGAGATAACTTATTGATGTGTGATGATGATCACTGAAGCAGCTCCTGTGCTTTCGGTGTGAGAGCAGAACATTTTCCAGCCGCGCCAGCCGTATTGATTGGCCAGGCTCGTGACTCCAAACAAATAACACGCAACGATGGGCGGGGCTTAGTCTAGGCCACAGAGCGGTGCGCTCTGACTGAGGTGGCTGGATCAGTGCCAGATCGCGCATTTCAAAATAAAATGGTTTTATCGGCAAATCGGGTCTGAAAATTGCCGATGCCGATAACAATAAAAATGCTTAATATCGGCGCCGATAATCGGCCACGCCGATAATCGGTCGACCCCTAATACAGATACGAATCACAAGTCATTGGTGATTATGTAGCATGCTTTATAAGTTGTATTGCTTACTGATTCAAGCTTATTCATAAACGCAAAGCTTCCAAGTCTGTGTTGGCCTTTGAGTGGACAAACTCCACATTGTTTTGCGATACTTTGGTCTGCTGAGTCGTATTGCGCTCATGGTTTGCTTATAGCTTTAAAGACTTCACTTTTTTCAGTTTAGTTGTTTTAGTTCTTATTTAGATTTATTTTTCATCCATCAAAACATTAATCGGCCCCTTCCTAATTGATAATTTTTGACAGTTTGACAGTCTAAAAGATTAAATAAATAAAACTTAAGCTTCAGGGTTGTTTTTATTTATTTATATATTTAATTTTCCCCATCCGTAGGATTATTATCATCGTTAAGTTCTCATTTCATTGCGAAACTGAATGAAGGTCAGCAGCTTTCCACTTTCGCTGTGTCTCTGTTCTTCTCTTGAACAGTATAGATCCATTACTCATTGCTAATGTTACTCTCTCATGTTGTTATCTTTCCAACACACGCTTTTCCTTTTCAAAAGGCTTTTGTCAATTACAATAGTTCCTTGGAAGTAGAGTGATGGATCAATTTAAAATTTCCATTTTCCCTTCCCTGCTTAAACTTTGCAAAGAAAGTCACGTTGTCTTATCTTTCATCAAAAAAAACTTCTGCTTTTGAAATGGTTTAACGTAAACATTGTGACATTTGTTAAAAACTGTAATGCTGTGGAATATTATTGCAATTTAAAATAACAGTTTTCTTTGAATAAATTTTAAAATGTAATTTATTTGTGATGCAAAGCTGAATTTTCAGCATCATTACTCCAGTCGGCAGTGTCACATGATCCTTCAGAAATCATTCTGATATGCTGATTACTTATTATTATTATTATTATTATTATTATTATTATTATTATTATTATTATTATGATTAATATTTTCATCAATGCTGGAAACAATGAATATTTTTGTGAAAACTTTTTTTTTATGGTTCTTTGATTAATAGAAAGTTCAAAAGAACAGCATTTATGAGAAATATAATATTTAGTTTACTTAATAAAAGTATTAATTTCTTTAGGAAAACATTTCAGTGGTAGTGTGGCAATTCAAAGATGGCAATATTTGCTAAAATAAGGTATTATATCTGTTGACAAAAGTAGATTTTGCTTTGACTTTTAAGATGTTATCTTTTGTCATTTGTTTGCATCAAAACCCTGTCTGTTGGAGTAAAGCAGGATTTGTATGCAGCACTAAGCGCACTGACGGCTCTGCGTGGCTTGAGTGGAGTTCTTGTGGTTTTGGCATCATTCTTGTGGTTTTGGCAGACATGCCAAAGCACAGCTAATGGGAATGAAAGCCAACAGCATCTGTTTCCTACAGGTCTGACACACGTGGCTCCTCCCCCTGAGGGATGCTGACTCGCACCCGCGCTATCTTTACAAGTGCGTCTCTGTGTCTCTCGCTCTTTTGCCCTCCGTGTTTTCATCGAGAAACCCTCGAACAAGAGCGTCTTTGTGGAACTGCCTCCAATCTATTTTTACCTCACCAATGTACTTCGCTTTCAACTGATTCAATTAGTTTGAGGGTTTTAAAGTCAATGTGTTTTTTTTTTTTGTTTCTTTTTCTTCAGCTGTTTCACATGTGATCTTTGAGGGTAAAGTCATCAGGTGATGCTGTAAAACAGGGCTTTTGTTTGCAAAGGACAGTTTTTGAACCTGAGGCTGACACACTGAGCTGAAGGCGAAGCGTGATGTGAGTCATACTTCACTTTGATTGTACGCCTGGAGGAATGACTTCTGCGCTTCATTTCTTTTGCACTGTTTTTGCATTTACCATTTTAATGTTTTTTTTTTTGGTTATCACTTGTTCACCAATGGATGCTCTGCAGTGAATGGGTGCCGTCGGAATGAGAGTCCAATCAGCTGATTAAAAACATCACAAGTAATCCACACCACTCCAGTTCATCACTTAACATTTTGTTAAGATAAAACTGTGTTTGTAAGAAACGCATCTGTTATTAAGGCGTTTTAACGTTAAAAAGTTGCATGATCCATAATAATGCTCTCACGTCAAAATCCACCCACGTATTTGATTTAGTGCTGGACCAGAATATTAGATTATTTGAATATTCGTTCAGTGGGTTGGCATTTGATTTTCAATTTTGAGATTTGAATAATATATATATATTTTTTATTTATTTTTTTTTTTTTTTTTTTTTTTTTGAGCACCTGGCATCCCCCGCGAAACGGTCTTCATTCGCGCTTGAATATAGCCGCTTTTTTTTTACTATCGGGCTGAACGGATCTAAGGACTGTCAGGTACGATTACAGTTGTATTTCCACATGAGCCTGGTATGGCGCGGCACAGTTACAAACCGTTCTCATCCCTGGAATTCTAGGCACGGTTAGACAGCCGTGCTGTTAGAGTGCGTGTGCTTGACTCCGCCACTCTGTTGCCTGGCTACCAGTTTCTCCAAACAGCCAAGTAAACAGCTACGCTACGTTCAATATCAAAAAGAAGAAAAAAAAATGTTGAGACAGTTTGTTCTGTGGAGGAAACATTTGCACTTATTGATATTATAACCCGTCGTGATATTATACCTTAATGATGGATTTGTTTCTTACAAACATGCAGCTTTTCTCTTCACAAGATGTTAATTGATGGACTGGAGTGGTGTGGATTATTTGTGGATTATTATGACTTTATTATCAGCTGTTTGGACTCTAATTCTGACGGCACCCATTCATTGCAGAGGATCCATTGGTGAGCAAGTGATGAATTCTAAATTTCTCCAAATCGAAAACTCATTTACATCTTGGATGAACCGAGGGAGAGTACATTTACAGAAAGGTTTCATAATTTACTGTTTGCATTGACAGGCGATCTGACCAATCATAGCATGCAGCTTGAACTGAGGCTAATTTCTTAAAAGACAACATTTTAAAGCTGAGACCTTGTTTCATACCAGAAGTAACCTGCTCTGTCTTGTGTGTCGGTTGTTGTCAGTTTCCTCTTTGCTCCGCCATGTACCTTTTACTGCATGAGAACATGGTGTGTGGTGTGAGAGAGGCATGGATTGTTGGACATAGCAACAGTAACTAAGGAGCACAGGTTTTTGCGAAGGATCATTTGTAATAGTCAGAGTGGCAGAAAAATGGCCATGTTCAACTAAATTTTGGCAGTTTGGTGTAAGAACTTGACTGCTGATGCTACAGAAGTTTCAGACATGGCCCCTTTAAATCCCCAAACTTCATGTCTCTTCTCTGTATCTCTCCCACAGCGAGCTCAGTGTGTGCCACTTCAGGAATGACTGGCTCACTGCTAACTGCCGACTGATCGCCTCATGCTTTAAAATCCCTCAACCTTACAGCCTCAATTATACACTCAGATGTTTGTCTTTGAAGCCTGTCTACCTTGCAGGAAACTGGCCTTTTATTGATGATTATGCACAGGCTCTCTAGATTTAAACATGACTTGGCATTGGCATGAAGCCTTCTTTCTCCAAGCTGTAGTACATGATTATGCAGAAATGGTTCATGTAGCTTCAGACATTAGGAAGTTCTTGTGTAATACAGCCGTTTTGAGTTTGTAAGAGAGTTTGGTAAGATATGTTGTGATAAAACATTGTACATTTTAAACGGTTAATAGTTGACAGTTCCCAAAAGAACCTCTAAAAAAGGAAGTGACGGTAGTTTCGTTGACTAAGAAGACCACAGTGAAGATTGTATCGATGAAATACTATGTTTGCTGATTTGGTCTCCTTCCTGTTTGTTTTTTATTTTTTATTTATTTAAAAAAAAGTTTTTTGCAGGGATGTGCAAAACTACTGGAATATTTATTTATTTTAAAAAGTTTGTTCTGGTCTTATTTCTTTTTATTTAGTTATTTACTTAGGCTATTAAAAATTTATTATTATTATTTTTATTATTAAATATTTATATATTTAATGATAGTATTTATTTTTATTTTTAATATTATAATAATAATAATAATATTTATTTTGTTAAAATATTGAATTTATTATGCTTTTTTAATCAAATATTTAATTTGTTAAAATATGTATTTTTATTCATTAAACAATTATAAAATATTTAATAAAATAAGAAAATTTAAGTATCAGATTTTTAAGCTTATGTATCAATTAAGTCTTATATCTTATGAATCAAGTAAGGCTTATTTCTGAAGCAGAGGTTTCAGCGTTTTTTTTTATTCTTATTTTTTTATAAAATCTAAGAAGTCAATGTTTGCAAAGGCCTTGTTCAGATTCTCGTTTGCTCACAGTGAGAGCAATTACAGTGTTGTCAGATATCAATAGCAGGAGATAACGCATCATTGGCAGTCTCTTTGTGTTCCCTGGCTTCTGTGGGTGGTTTGTTGGCCGTGTTCACCGCCGTTGGTTGCCATTTGACACTTTCCTTTAGAGGAAGTCTGTTAGCGTTCCATTTGAACCCCCCAATTCCACCAGCAGGCTTATTAAGAGCTTTGCTGCTCTCTCCAAAGGCAATCCAGGAGCTACCTTTTCCTGTTTGGGCTGTTTTTTTCCCCATTGGCACGATCGCTTTTTACCCTTTTTTTTTTTTTTTTTTTTGTCCTGGTTTGTCCAGTCAGAGGCAGACTAAACACTACCTTTAAATGCACAATATGTGATGCAGATTTGCTGAACTTTTATTTTGGGCCTTTTTTGTGTCAATCTCTCCCGCCTGAAGAGCTTTTGGCCAACACCGTGAACAATTAAACAAGTCTCTGCATTCACTTGAAGAATTTCAGACCACTTAAAACTCACAATAGGGATTCTGGAGGGCCATTAATATTTGATTGCACTGAAAGCTGCTGTTTTTCTTTTCAAAGCGGATCATTAAATGGGATTAAAGAGCCGTTGATCAACGTGTCAACAGTATTTTTATGAAATTGAAAAGGATGCTGCTGCCTCTGTTTTTGGTTCGAAATGACTATTTCATCATAAACGGCAAGCACAATCACATCTCCTCCGCGTTAGTCTGAGGGCTTGCACAGATACTTGTTTTTACTGGTTAACTAGATGGTGGGTAAGTGTGTACCTCATGCAAATGACTCACACAGCGGCCTTCGCAATGTTTTGGCAGCTCGAATGCTGCACTGAAGGCCATTGTGAGCAGAAAGAACGTCCTTGCAGCCGAGATTTCGCTAGTGAGGAACAAAAGCACGCGCATCTCCAGATTCATGCTGCTTGTATTGTCCTAAATTGTGCAAGAAGAGTCATGTCACACTCTATTATGGTTTCTCTCAGCTTTTGGGTGGATTTTGATTGGTTTCAGAGCTTTTTGGCTTGTTTACGAACATCTCCTGTCCGCAAAACCAGTGTTTTTCGATTATAATTTCATTCATGTTGCATAACTGCATGTTTTTGGTCGTTACAGTGACAAAGCAAATGTCATGCAGCTACACTGGGATGCAGCTTGTTGACATACAAATACAGCGCATATTTATACATTTAGTTATAAATGAGCTATTCTGCCTAATTTGATCAATATTAATGTATTCATCTTGGCTCTATATTTTCTTCTAAAATCTGTGCAACAATTTCATCAACATTGTGAATATTAATGTGTTATATGCGTTGATATTAGCTAATATGAAGATTTCAGTGAAATTTTACTCAGAATTACTGTAATTAACATTTATAATTACTGGTCAGTCCAGGTAATCAACAAAAAATATAGTAGTGGGTTATTGGCCTGGATATTGCAAAATGTAGCTCAGGACCTCTAGCACAACTTCAAGATCTGTACATTGTATTTCTTTATTAACTTATTATGAAGTTTTTGTCCTTCTAGTATGATTCATTTGTTTCAAACTTTCATATTATGTTCACAGAGTTGAGAAGGTTGTGAATAAGTCCGACTGTTAGTGAGACGGTGTGATGGTGACGCCGCTGGTTTTGTGAATGGGCTTCATTGAGCAGTGGATATTTAGATCACGTCTGATCTGTTGAGGACCAGACAGAATATGTCATTCCTTTCAGACAGAGGAATGTGAACGAAATGAGGATAAGGGAGACTGAAGCGGTTTAGAGAAACTCAAGAGAAGCACAAAAGTTGTGGAGATCATAGGGAAGAATGAGCAACAGAGCAGAATCAAAGAGATGAGAAAGGAGCAAAAAGCGAAGGATCTTGCAGCAGGAGAGGGAAAAGAAATGGGCACGGCGGAGGAGATGCTGATGTCAGCACACGTCTCGGCTCTGTCCGTGTTTAGTGAGACCAAACAGCTCCCAGACACACCCTCTTCCTCTTTTAGAAATCTGTGTTCTCCACCAAAATGCCAGCAGTGGCGGCTGGAACGAATTGGAATTGTTAGGATGCGCCATTTGTTTCCGGTCTGTCAGATTAAGCTGGAAGTGAAGCATTAAAGAAATATTTTAGCCAGAAATTAAATTATGTAATCATTTCCTCACACTTGTGTCATTCCAGACCCATATGACTTCATTCCATGAAACACATGGAGATGGTGGTATTAGTTACTTTCTGCGGTTGCAGTGATCAGGGTTAGAATCTAATAATCACAAAAAATCAAAAAAAATAATAATAATCATCTTCAATAATACTTAAGAAATAAAAAAAAATATCTTTGTGTGAGAAATTAACAACTAAATAATACATTTAAATGTATTTAAAATAAAAATGTAATTAATGTACATTCTGTAAGTGTAATTTTTATACATTTATACAATTTTATATGTAAATGTATAATATTGGAATCCTTTTTTCCATGGTAGCAAATTAAATACACAAATTACTGAAATGATGTGATAACAACAACAACAACAACATAATATTTTTTCTGGAATAGCGTGACGCTAGTACTCATTGTGAATATTTTAAATATGTTTTAACATTTTAAGAGTTAAAGGATGCACATCCAAGCAAGTAAATATGCAAATTTACTATTTTTTTTTTCCTGAAGCAGTGAGGAAATTGTCATGCATAATTATGAGCTGTGATGAAATGATATTGTGTCAATCATGCATGCTTTTTTACAGACTCTTTATCTGAATCAAATGACAGTTTGATGTTCTTGCACAAGAGTTACTTTGCAATTTCTTAGTTTATCATAAGATTTAAGCAATTAAATATTGAGCCAGCAGTCTGTCAAAGCTTTCCTGCTTCTTTTGCACCTGCTTGTTTTCCAAGAGGAAATTCTCCAAATATGAAATGGAAATGTTGTCAGTGCACCATGTCTTGAGACCGTTGATCAGGATATTGCCATTTGTCCAGCTGGGAAGTAGGTCTTTGTATTGACTTTCATGTCAGACCTTCTCAGCTTCCTGTGTTGGTGGCTATCAGGTTCCCTCCAATGGCTCTGCGCAGGCCATGTGTGTTTAAAGGACATACGGGTGACATCTTGCCCAAGACTTTTTAAGCTGGTGAAGAGATTAGGGAAAGCCTGGATTAGTTTTACAGGGCAGAAAGGAAGCTCACTGATGGTTTAGATTCTCACTGGATCTCCTCTGAACCTGATCTGTAAGGTGCTAGTTCTCTCACGGTTCCCTGTGGTAGCTGATTTCGGGCCCCATTAAATCAAATCCATTTTATTTATTTTTTCCCACAAAGTCTGTGGTTAGGCCTGTCACGATAACAAATTTTGCTGGACGATAAATTGTCCAAGAAATTATTGCGATAAACGATAATATTGTTGTTCAGTTTCAACTAATATAATGATAATGGCATACTAATGCAGGTACACCTTTTCAGAGATCAATAAACTTTTATTTCTAAAGAATATTTAACACTGAAAACGGAAAACATTTTAAATATCCACAATAAATGAACAAAACAACCAAAAAAACAATAAAAGCAATGGACTGTCAGTCTCTGTTAAAACAATGCACTTGAATAAATATCAAAAAACAACCAAAATCAATAAATAAAATGGATGTAAACAAAATTGCACTTCAAAAAATATTAAACATTAGGCTCAGACATAAATAGTGCCAGTTATGACCTTTGTAAACAAACAAACAAAGCCTCAACAGGCCATATGCAAAAAAACTTTTGAAAAATAATTTCTCCAGCATAAAGCTTTGTTCAAATAAAGCAAAAGTGAATTGCCGTCTATGTCCACCAAGGACGAGAGAGAGAGATTTTATGGCAGATTCCAAGCGAGAAATACCAACATGTTGACTTTGTGTGGCTTAAAATTAATTAATTTTGTATGTTTGTATGTTATATATATGCCAGTTAGGGATGCTCATATTGACTGTTTAACCATTAACCGAAAGTAAACATTTTGACCGATTAAGGGGCCGTTCACATATCGCGTCTTTTGGGCGCTCAAGTTCCTTATTTCAAATGTAGACGCGCGGTATGCGCGCTCATAATGGAAGCAACGCGCTCGTTTTTTACAGGTGCGTCCGCACCGCATCTAGTTAAAAACATCTCAACTTTTCAGAATGACGCAAGAGCAACTCAATCAGCTTCCTTCAGGGTGAAATTCCCCATTGTTTTTGAAAAATGGGGTGCACCCAAACGCTGCGGAGTTTTTTACTTTTCTTCGTAAATAAATCTTGTAGCAGAGTTACAGCAAGGGTTCTTCGGTGATGGAAATCCATTGCGAAAATTTCCTTATAACGGATATCGCAGCTGATGGATGCTTAGCAACGACAGATGCCTCAGGAGCGCAACTGCCCGAGCGCTTTGGAAAGGAGGAGAAAGCGGCGCGCCTAGCGTTTTCCACGCGTTTTTAGGCGCGACATGTGAACAGCCCCTAATACTATCAGTTAAACTTTTTTGACGAGCAACCTCAGGCCTACATACATATTTAGCTGAGCAAGCCAAATGAAGAGGGCTAAAAGTAGGCTACTATGTGGGACCATTTCGACAGAAAGGGCAACGAAGTTACTTGCAAAATATGCTACGCGGTATTAAAATAAAGCAGTAGTGCAAGTACAATGCAATATCACTTGCGACGCAAACATCCACAAGCAAGTGAAAGGAGCTTCCCAAAGCTCTAGCAAGACGTTATCTCTTTATTCCCGGGACATGTGTGCCATCGGAGAGGGTGTTTACTGACGCGGGGTGTCCACAGGCTACGCTCCAGAGTAACCCCACGTCATGACATGTTACATATTTTAATTTAAAATGTAAAAAAGAAATTATCGCGGCGGGAAAAATTATCGAGCTCATTTTTTTTATCGTGCGATTAATTGATTTATCGACTATCGCGACAGACCTATCTGTGGTTTCTGATGAATTAAATTAAACTATTAATTTGATATATATATATATACACGAAGCGTTGTTTGTTTACATCCCGTTGCGCCTGGCATTATGAAAATAATGTTCGGATTTCCACGATCAAAACTTAGCATATAGACAGTTTGATGTTGAATATTCATCCAAATTATGGTGAAACCAAATTATTTGTGTGTTAAAATAACATGTATATTAACATGTGTGTATATATATATATATATATATATATATATATATATATATATATATATATATATATATGTGTATATGTATATATGTGTATATATATGTATATATGTATATATATGTATATATGTGTATATGTGTATATATATATGTATACAGAGCTGGGTAGATTACTTAGGAATTGTAATCAGTTACTGATTACAGATTACATGACAACCCCCCCCCCCCCCCAACAGGAAAAACTCGAAGAATCACAAACGTATATAAGCGGCAGGTTTATTATGAAAAAAATATAAATGTTAAAAATAAGGAAATTTAGGACAATCAATGATTTGTAAACAACTTATTACCATTGTGTAAATTATATGTAATCCTGTAATCCATAAAAAAGTAACTGTACTCTGATTACGAGTATTTTAAAAAGTAGTTTACTCTAATTACAAGTACTTGAGTTTTGGAATCTGATTACGTAATCCAGATTACATGTAATCCGTTACTACCCAGCTCTGTATATATATTAATAATAATATATATTACTTCACTGGCCATCGGAGGGAACCAACCCCGTGACATCACATGTGGTGGTACTGCAAGATGGCGTGAGATATATGTATATGTATATGTATATGTATGTATATGTATATGTATATATCTATATCTGAATATATGAATGATATTATAGCTTGCTCAAAAAGCTATGACAAAACATCCTTTTTCTTTAAAATGCTTACATTAATCACTTTTTTTTTTTTTTTTTTTTTTTAATCAAAGTGGAAATCACTTCACTAAATAATGTTAACTTAACTGACTGCTTCACTTCCACTTTAAGGGTATTCTATAGTCTTTGAAAATACATTCTTTTATGTTCCACAAAAGAAAGTTTTGAAGTGACATGAGGGACATGGGAGTAAATGATGACAGAATTTTGACATTTTGCATTATGCTTATGATAAAACTGTGCTAGATGTTAGGTTTTGTGAAGGAAGGCCACTGGTAGAAAGCTTTTTAGCTGTGTTTATGATCAATATGCATAACAGTAACTGTAAAATATGTATTTTAGGTATGGAAATGACATTTTCAGTTTTGATATTTGGGATATGGTCATTGGACTACTTTGGGCACTACTTTAACCACCAACCAACCACACCACACACCCCGCCCCGCCTGCACCCACTGTCCTCTTTTTGGAAAACTAAAATATGGTCACCCTAGTATGACGTTCAAGCGCGCACAAAACAATATGATGGTACCTCAACGTTTCACAGACACACCGTGAAATTAATGTTGAATTGCATTGCTTGTTAAGATAATGTAAACCCATGGGGTAAGAAAACCTTAAAAGCATATTCATATATCTTAAAACTTCTGGTTACAAGAGCCTAAGCTCTTTACAACAAAATCCATGCAAAAGTTTATATCAGATCATTTTAGAATACAGTATAGGATGTCAAATATTCTTCAGTTTTATGCAAAACAGAAATACAACAAATAGAATATCAGATCTCTGTCATGGCCAAAAAATAAATGCAAAAAAAGCTTTTTTTGCGTAGTTGTGTTTGAGACATGAAAACTGTAACAATGTATCTTACAAGATAACACGATGTAACCTCGCTCTTACTTGAAATGTGTCCCCACATCAAGTCCTTGAATTTGAGGGTATTGGACTTGGAAAGTCCTTGAAAGGTCCTTGGATTTTAAGTTAATCAAGGTGTGGGAACCCTGACTACTCTAGTGGCCCTACTTTTGATTTATTTATCTAAAATTTGCTAAATTCCACAACATTCTGTTTTTCCATTTCTGTAAATTCCATTTTTATGCCTGGATTCCGTGATTCAGAGATCATAGGTTCCCTACAGATAGCACGGCCTAGATCTGCAAGGGAGCAAAGCCTCAGGAAACAGGAGCCCAACTTAGATAACCACTAAATCTAATGTGCCTCTTGGCTCGCAGCACCATCACAGAACTGTAGCTCTGCTAATCACCGCCCACTTTGCTGCTTCGCCCTCCAATTGAGGTCGCTGCCATTCCAGAGCTGACTTTGTTTTCATGTCTTTTTTTCTTCCCTCATTCACAACATACAGTTGGAACAAAAAGACCAGAGAGAGTTTCGCAGCTGGAGGTGGCCTGCAAAAAACTGCACGTTGCAGCCAAAATTAATTCAGACCAGGTGAAAACGTCCATTTGTTAGGGATTAAAACGTCTTGTGCCGCAGAGCCCGGTCTCTACCAGTGCTGGCTGGCTGACTGAGCAAACAGCTTAAAGTATTACTTGTATTTTTCTAGCATGGAGATAAATATGTTGAGCGTTTACTTTGGTTTTGCCATTTAATTTTTTGCAAAACCGAATGTCTCAGATGTGCCGCGCCGTCAAAGCCATGCATGATTTCATCAGCGTCTCATCCTGGGATAAACCATCCCGTATCGCTGAAAGATTCACTGGCAAAGTCTCTGTTTCTTCTCGAGCGTTTCAAAGTTGTTTGGTAGTCTCTTTTCCTTGGTAAATATGTTTTGGAGGTGCAGAAACGTTTGGCTGGTTGGCAAAATCGTCTATCCTGGCACCTCGGTGGAGATATTCCTGACACATCCCAACCATGGCCTCATTTCTCCTGTCCACCATTGCGTACTCCCTTTTTTCCATGTCTAGCTGGCAATTTTGTGCTTATTACACATAGGAAAGTGAAAGATGAGGAAGAAATGCCCTCCAGCTTATAGGATGGTGATTTCAGCATCAGGAACTCTGAGCTGGGCGGGCCTGTGTCGGGTCTGATAAGTAGATTGTGTTAAATAGGGCTGTTTGAGTTTTGGCCCAGTTCCCTTTGGTGCACCATCTGCTTGAGGTTCTATAGTAGTGGCCTTAACTTACCCACAAATACTGCACTGATTCAATTACTGCTGATCAGCACCGCTGCGGATGTGTTGTGATGGAATGCTTCTGGACATGTTATTGATAACCTGTCTGTTTACTGAATTATGTATTGCTAGTTAGAAGGTCCATCCTGAATCTGCATCCACAAAAAGCTGCAAAGATTCCCACAGAATTGGAGTGCGATTCATCCTCATCCCTTGTTAAAAGTGTGTAATACTATGTTTCAATTTCATGATGGTCGACTAATTGACTAATTATCCAGCAATTCTACTTTTTACATTTAGATTACCTTAGTCGTCATCTAACATTTACTTTTAAATTAAGTCTTTAAAAATGATAATTTAGTGACACTGCAAATTTAAAATCTTATATATCAGAATGAGTATCCTTTTTTTTTTTTTTGCGTAAATTCACTTGTAGCATTTAAAATTATTTGACTGATAAATTGTAGTGCTGTCCAAAATAGTTTTTTGCTTACATGTGTGTGAACTGTGTATATTTATGTATATATAAAGAGACACACATACAGCATGTATTTACGTGTATATATTTACATTCATATAAATTATATTGTGTATAAATATATTTTATATATAAACAACGTATTTTTCTTAAATATATACATGCATGTATGTGTATTTATATATACATAAAACATATATGTAGTACACACATTTATATTATGTAAACAAAAACTTTTATTTTGGATGCGATTAATAGTGATTTATCGTTTGACAGCACTAATTGTTTTTACTTATTTAGATAAAATATTTATCAAATTATTTGATAAATGTTTATCAAAATATATTATTTTTCAATAATCAATATTTCAGTCAACATTGATGTGCCTAATTTTGCTGATTAACTTGCCAGCTTATCCAGTAAAGCTGATTTCTCCACTGCGGACACTTTGGTCTCCTGTTATAATAATGGACTAATGAGATCTTTGATGTTTTTACAGCTGTCAGACTGTTTCTTTTACTCTCTCTGCTCCCTGGTTTACCTCTGATTTGTGTCTGCTTAAAACTAAAGGCTGCAGGTTAGAGCGTTTATACGCTAAATCCGGTCTTATTGTGCATAAAGAAATGCTCGCTGACCATATCCATCATTATAAAGAAGCACTGTCCAAAGCAAAATCGGACTACTATTCTAATATAATTGGAGCTAGCGAAGGGAACTCTAGATTTCTTTTTTCTGTAGTGAAGAATTTTCTAGGTCCATCTGACACTTTGCCGTTAAATTTGTGTTCTACAGAACTATGCAACAGTTTTAAGACTTTTTTTTTGAGTCTTAAGATTAAAAAGATTCATCAGCAATTACTTTCCAGCAATATAGGTAAAGATTCCAGTTGTCAAGTCTCCCAAGTGACTGTGCATTCTAATCTTACTACTTTTATTTTACCAACTGCTGCAGAGATATTGTGTTATATTCGGAAATCTAAAACTACCACTTGACAGCTTGACCCACTGCCTACTTGCTCAGTTAAAGCCTGTCTACCATCTCTGTCTTCATTAATTACTAAAATGATTCACTCTTCATTTGTTTCTGGTTCTGTATCTTCTTCTCTTAAAACTGCTATTATTACCCATATTCTAAAGAAATCAGGGTCTGATACATACATTTTTAAAAATTATCGACCAATTTCAAATATCCCATTCATTTCTAAAATCTTGGAAAAATGTGTTGCAGCTCAAGTTCACAGTCATCTCTCCAGTAATACATTGTTTGAGCAATTCCAATCCGGTTTTCGTCCTCATCATGATTATTAACATTTAATTTAACATCTAATCCAAATCCAAAGCAATTTACAAATGAGAACAATAGAAGCAAACAATATTAACAATACTTGTCCTTCTTGACCTGAGTACAGCCTTTGAAACAATCTCACACAAAATACTCCTGGACAGGTTAGTTTATAGGGATTACTGGCACCCACTGTCCTGGTTTAGGTCCTATCTTACCAGTCGCACTCAGTATGTTCAAATTAACAAAATTGAAATCAAGACCATCTACAGTTACTACTGGTGTCCCTCAGGGTTCTGTTTTGGGCCCACTTTTGTTCATCATCTATTTACTTCCTCTTGGCTATATTCTCAGGAAATATGGTATCAATTTTCACTGCTATGCTGACGACACCCAGCTGTACCTGTCTTCTAAACCCTCTAGTTCTTTTCCTCCGCCTTCCTTGACTAGATGTTTAGATGAAATTAAAGACTTGCTTTCAGCCAACTTTCTAAAACTCAACAGTGATTAAACTGAGGTCTTACTTATTGGTACAAAATCTATCTTGACTAAATCTCCTGACCTTCTCCACATCTATACTCCTTCTCGCACTCTCAGATCTTCACACTCGATCTCTCGTCACCACATATACATTTAAACACCATGGGAGCAAGAACTTTTAGTTTTGCGGCCCTTCGTCTATGGAACACCTTGGGTGTTTAAAAAGGCGTCATTAAATAAAATGAATTATTATTATTAATATTAATGCCTACTATATTAATGTTAATATTAATGCCTACTATATTACCTACTATATTTCAGTCACACTCCCTAATCTTTAACAACTAACTACGTTATCATCGCTTTGGTGTCGTGATTCTGTTTAGTTTGCTGAATTCATGTGTATTTACTGTTCTCTTGATGATTTATTGGAAGATTTATTGCAGAATGCCAGCGTTCCTACTGCCGTCTGCGATGGTGACTGACTGCCAATGACTCACTTACTGAGATCATCAATACCGAGAGCTCTGAAATGCAAATGCTCTTCATTCTCCACCGCTACCCTGTGGGAGAATTGCGCAGCCCCGTCCACCTGCTTTGTGATCTAATAGGCAGAAATGGTTGTGTTTAAATCTGTTGATGCCGGCACGAGCGCCAGGCAGTGATGGAGGGCCGCTGCTCCGTCAGTCTTTACATCTGTGGGTAGGTACCAGATGTTGATTCATGCAACATCTGGTACCTGGTGGCGGCAGACAAACATGCCGTTGAGGGAATGTGTCGTCAGTCCTGATGTGTGTGTGAGTGTGTGTGTGTTTGTGTTTGTGTATGCCATCTGTGTTACCCTTCATCTTTGGAGCGTCAGTCCTTGGCTCGGAGGGGATTGAATTAGAGAGTGGTGACATCCTGCGTGGTTTCTTTCAGCCTTGGGGCTCTGTTTGTAGGTATGGGACCGCGATGCTCCATCTCAGACTATGCAGGAGGCCTGCAGAGATTCGAGATGTTGGGGAAACGCTTCGCCTGCATGGCCCTTTGCATGGCCCGCTTGCCTGCATGAGCCTTTGTTTTTCGTATAAATCTAATTTCTTTCCCTCTTCCCACCACTCCACTTGTGTGTGTTGCTGTTGGACAAACAAGAAAGAGATCGATTTTTGTGGAAAGAGACTCCGAAAGCTCATTAGAATAAAACCAAGGAAGCTCTGTGTGCCGCCCGCTTTGATGTATTTTTATCTGGGTTTTTTTTTTTCCTGTCATTTTATTCACATCAATTTAATTGAAGATTCATTTTAGAAAAAGATCTTTTGTCATTTTGATGGATAAAAAACAAGGTCTCGTCTATTGCTTTTTGCTCCTCCAGGAACATTCCCACAGTTAAGGGATGCTAATAGGGATTTGAAGTGAAGTAAAATGAGAGGAAATAAAGTTTTATAGACTGGGAGAGAGACATAAATGCGGATTTGCAGGGAGAAACGAGATTCTCAGTGAGGTCCGTTGGGATATTTTTCATTAAATATAGTGTCTTTTTCTCCTTGCAAGGGCAGAAAGCAAGAAAAGGCCAAAAAACAGAACTCAATGCTTGATAAGCTTGCCTTTTTTTAGGTTTTTTTTTTTTTTTTTTACCCATTTTATTGACTGCCAAGTCCAATCTCTTAGAAAAGTAAAAATGGACCTCTCCTCAATAAGCTATGTGATTTGAGGAATCATTCTGTAGCACAGATGGGTTATTTGCTGTACTTTAATTTTGAAACCCAAAGTATACTTCAGTTTTGATGCAAACGCTTGGCATGTGCATACAGAATACACTAAGCTGCAAGAAATCTTCATAAAAGAAATAGGTCTTTGCTGTTTCTCATTATAAATTATGAAAATGTCTTGGTACTTGTTAAGAGTTGCATTTCTCATTAATGTGGCCATCTATTGTGGTCGTTTCATCTCTTTTGTTTGTTTTAGGACTAACGTGCCAGATTCACCACCTTGTGATCCAACTAATTAGTGCAAAAAATTCAAGCCGCACAATTATAAAAAATCTCACTGTGCTTACAGTGTGTGTGACGAAACTTGAATTACATACTGTAAGTTTTCCAAAAAGGTGGAAAATTTCCAGTAAGTTCTGAAATATTGCAGAAACTTCGGGGAATATTCCAGGGATTTTTGGAAAGTTTCCGGAAATTTAACGGAATTTTTCCACCCCTTTGCAGCCCTGCATATCGTACACAATTTCTAGGTGTAAAAACCAAAGTTGTTATTGTTAACGTAAAAATCTTTTTAAAAACTATTTTGTTAATTGAAATAAAGTGGAAATAAAATAAATATGTATATTAGATGAAAAATGGAACCATCTGAAAAGAAATAGTATACCAAAATAAGTTGAAACACTGAAATGTAAAAAAATAAATAAAACTTATATAGAAAAAATAATACGAATGGAACATTATTTTTACGTATAATCTCATTAGCATCGATTGTAAGATTGGCTTCTCAAAAGCTTAATTACCCTTTTATTTTATTTATTTTTTCTTTTTTTCTTTCTTTCATTTCATGGAACTGAATTAAGAATACACATTTTCTTTCAATAATAAACAGTTTCTGCTGCTGGTCAGCATTTTGTACCATCACTCACATGATCCCAAGAGGCTTTATAGTGACTATAAAGGCAGGCCTGTCTGCGACCATCGTGGGAGAGAGTAATTCATTTATATAAAGGAAGAACATGAAACAGCGTGATTGTTAGTGAATGTTTCATCTTAAGCCTTTGTGTTCTTTGAAATGCTGTAATCTTAAGACAGTCTTCCCTATAAAAATGTTTATCCAAGTAAGCAAAGGTAGGATGTCTGACTATAGTTTTGGGAAAATCTAAGCAGGTTTATAATCAGTCCGTAATCCTTCCAAATGATACTTGTTAGTTTGAAACTTTAACATTTCTACTTCATAGCAGCTAAGCAAAGAGTTTTGGAGGACTGGACCAGTAACTGATCCCCACAGTGTCGTCTGAAGACGTGGAGATCCAAACAGAAGTTGGACAGATGGTGCATATGTAAATCATTCCAGTCCAGCCATAAAAAATAATATTTGTAACCGGGTTGTAGTCTGTCTGTGTCTTTAAAAATAAAGGTCCTAAAAAGGGTTTTTCACATTGCTTCCTTAAGAGAACCATTTTTGATTTCCTAAAGAACCTTTCAATGACCAGTTCTTGAAAGAACTCTTTTTTTTCTTTCTTGGTATAAAGAAAATGGTTATTTTACATTGTTAAAATTAAAGGTTCTTTATTGGTTGAAATTGATGGTTTCATGAAGAACCTTGAACATTCCATTCCACAAAAGGTTCTTCATAGTAATAAGGATACTTTAGATGGGTATTTTTATTTATTTATTTTTCAAATGAAAGGTTCTTTTGGGAAGCCAAAAAAGGATTGTTCTTTCTTAACTTATTTTTAAGAAAGAGCATAAAAAAGAAGAAAAAAAGAACCTTTTTCCACTATTGAACCTTTTGTGATCACATGGATGGTAAAGGTTCTTCATGGAACCATCAATGCTAATAAAAGTATTTTTTAGAGTGTAGGCTGCTGTACATGGACTTGGGGCCAGAGATGCGGCTTGTCTTTTGGTGTCATAGCGGTTGAAGGACAGCCTGTGGGAATGATGTAGTGTCTCTGCGGTGACTCCCTTGAAAAACGCACTCGCTGGCATGTGAGAAATATTTGTTTTCCAATGATCTGTTTCAGTGGAATCTTGAAGAATGGGAATTTAGAGGACTAGTCAAATTCATGTGCTACAATCTTTATAGATGAATATTTGCTAACAATGTAAATCTTGTCCTGTCTTCTCCACCCCCCATGTCAATAATTTTCATGCAACTCATTTCTGTATAGCAAATTAACAGTGACAATCCATAAAAGCCCATTAGATCACCATAAAAGTGGTTTATTTGAGATGTGAATTATTCAAAGTCACTTCAGTATTTTTTTCATGAAGAACAAAATGATGTTTAAGAATAGTCCTCTCTAAAATCTCATTCAAAATCAGGTTCACATTCAAAAATGGCGTCGTCACAGCAATTTGAATGGAGCAATGCAGCAAAATAAATTATTTTCCATAAATAATTACTTAATTTCCAGTCTGTTGCATACACAGTTCCATTATATGATATCATCTTAAAATCTCTTTTGGAATAACATGAAGGTGAGGTTTTAAATGTATCCCTTTAAGGATGATATGTACAAAACAGCAACTTTCTCTTTTTCTTCAAAGAGCTGTAGGACATTTTTAGCATGTGCTGACCACTTCAAAATCTTAACGCAGAGTTAAAACCGGGTTCGTTTCCAGTGCATTCTAATTACACTAATAGAGAATTCCATGTAATTCCATTTTGATGGATGTCTGGTCTGTAATGAGTCTCATGTGGATACAGCTGCATCCTCACGCTTCTTTCCCAATGAAACTCTAAGGAAATTCAGCAACGGAGGAAGAGGAAGAGGTGCTGCGACTGGTTCTTGTTCCCTGTTTTGGCACAGGGACAGATGGGTACTCCAGTTTCTTACTGCACAATATGCTTCACCCGAGTGCTGGTTTAATTTTGTTGATGTAGAATGGAAAAATGTCCCCTGAGGCTGTTTTATTGCTGTTTCATTCTTCCCACTGTAGACGAAACGGTCACTTCTACACACACAGGAGTTGTGCGTCATTTAGCGCTAAATTGAGAATGCATATTATATTAATATTCAAATTATATCTACACTATTTCATTTGAATTGCGATAGCAAGCAAGTTGCAGAATTGCAGCTGGAATTTGAATAAGGAAGTACAATTAAAATGGACTGAAATTCAGTATTTGAACTAGAAAAGCAAGTTTCAGGATGAACCGAATGTTGGCTTGAGAAAGCCTTGTTTGAAAGCTTTAACACTTCGATTTTAGACCATACATTTTAGACCTAGAATATAAAATAAAGAATATTAAATACAGGGAATAGGGATTATACAGGGATTATAGATAGGATAGGCAATAGGATATATATTATAGAAACAGGACATGGACCGATATTAGATACATGAAATAGAATATAGAATATTGGGTGTACAATATAACATGATGTATTGGATTTGGAATTCTGATGTTAGATATAGAATATTGGAAATGGGATATAGAGTATAGAAACAGGACAATGGGCATAGATATTAGATATTAGATACATGTAATAGAATATTGGTTGTAGAATAAATACTGATTTTAGATATAGCATATAGAATATTAGATGTATAATATAGAAAAAGGATGTAGGATATAGGAGATAGTATACAGATACAGGACGTAGATATACAATAGAATATTAGATATAGAATATAGCATGCAGAATGCTGGCTATAGAATAGATATAGGGTATAGAGAAGGAATGTAGGATACAGAATATTATATATTATATATAGATATGGGAGAGCATTCCCAGAATTTAATTCAAATGTAGTTCATTGTAAATCAAATTTCACTCCAACTTCCTGTTCAACTTCCAACTCAAATTCCAGCTCATGATTCTTCAGTTCTGATTTCTGCACAACCCTGACATGCTCATACTGCAGCTTAATTTCACGTCTTAATCTTTTTGACTTCAGAGCCTTGTAATGTCAGCTTGTCTGCTTGGAGAACATCAGCGTGTCACCAGTCAATGACCTCTGTGATGGGCTCAAATCCTTATGCACCGGTCATTCGGCTGATGACCCCGCTGTTGTAGAATGAACGACCCCGTGACCCATTAGCCGCTGTCAGCTGTCATTGCCGTGCATCTTCACCCATTCTCAACCATGTCTATGCATGACCACCATCCAAGCCACCGTTTGTTGGGACTGTTAATTCAGCAGCACTAGGTGTTTGAATGTTGCTCGGCTGGGTCGTTCATGGGTGGCGATCACACCGGAGCAGCTAAAGCCTCTATCCTATTAAATGGGATTATGCTGTAAGAGTCTTACAGCATGAGTGCCGGTTGTCCAGGTGTCTCTGCCACACAGATTGCTGAATCCACAATGCACAAACCAGCCTAAACAATCTCATTAGGCTGACAGCGGAGCAGTGCACAGCGCTCCGAAGGTCTCTACGATTTTATTGACGTGTGGGTTCAGCTGTCAATCCGGCATCCGCGCGCGTGTGAACGATCGAGACTCTGTTTTCAAACATGCACTCAAGCAAGTAAAAGTGAACATGGCCTTGTCCATTCATTAGGATTTAGGTCAATGCAGAGACTCTAACACAGATTTATCACATTCAGACTGTTCATTTGTAATTTTTTTTTGTTTTTGTTTGTTTTAGTCATCGTTTCTCTTTTGACACAAATGCTTTATCTTTAGTCAACATTTTATTATGTCTGTTTTTTAATTTATTAAATCTTAATGAAGTATAATATAATTTAATAAAACAATTGAAACAATTAAATTTTGCAATCATTTAAATTATTATAAGTTTAATTTAAAAATATTTCATTTAGTTAACGTTCTGTGAAAATATTTATAATAGAAAATATATGTATATTTTAGATAGTTTTTATATATTAATTAATTAATTAATTAGTGCTGTCAAACGATTAATCACATCCAAAAATTAATCACATCCATTATGTGTACATAATATATGTGTGTATATATTTGTGAAAATGTATATATTTCAGAAAAAATTGTTAGGGATGTAACAAGTCATTCAACTCACGATTCGATTCGATTCACGATTTTGATTTCACGATTCCTTTTGATTCACAATTTTTTTTTTTTTCTACAAAATTATTTTTAAGACAAATTATGAATTAAATGTGTCCTTTTATTATTGCTTGGACAAAATGCTGTACATTTTCTTTGTGAAATTGAAATATAACTAATAATATACTAATATAGCACTTGCATATTATTGCTCTTTTGTTGGTTTTGATTGTTTCTATTGTCCTCATTTGTAAGTCGCTATGGATAAAAGCGTCTGCTAAATGACAACATTTAAATAGAATGTAAATGTCAATAACAAAACTAAATTGAAATTTTAAAACAAACCCCAAATCAAATAACTAACACAAAATAAATCTCATCATATAAACAAAATAAGGCTTTGTCTGTGCTCTTTCCATTTTAAAATTAGAGACAACCACTGCATTTTAATCATGATCCAAACAAAGATGCTGCATACATGCAACATAAGCAGTTTTTAATTTAAATTTAGACTGTATAATTTCCAAATTTTGAAGCAACAACCGAATGGTTTGACTTCAGTTTTGTGAAACTATACATAAAAATATCTGCACGAAACAGCAGGTAAGCTGAACAAGATGCAGATTCACTCTCTGCCAGCAGGTGGCGCTTAAAGCGTTTCCTTGGTTTCAGCTCTAAACGAAGCAGCGCTGCACTTTAATATGCATTATAGAGAGGCAAGATGAAAAGAAAAAATACCATCTAAACTTTTCTAAAGACAGTAAGTTCTCCTCAGACATGCATTCATATAAACGCTTACCACTAAATGAATCGCGATTTTTGTTTAGCATCTCAACTGATTTGAATCGTCACATATTTGAATCGATTTTTCAACCAGCTCGCAGTTAATCATTACATCCCTTATATATATATTTTATATATATATATATATAAATATATAAATATTTTTAATACTTTTTTCTATTTTCATATTTTATACATTTTGCATAAGATTTATTAGAAGTTATTAAATAATTTATTATATGTTGTTCATTTGAAAAAATTGTTCACACTATGTCATGATGCATATTTTTGTCTTGTCCTCATTATTACTGACAAAAAAAAATCTTGTTTTCTTGAGTAATGTCATTGACGTTGCATCTAAACTAAATTTGTGGCACGGTGGAAGACAGGTCACAGCATCACTTGTATCTGTGTTTCTGTTGTTAGGATGTGGTAGGTCTGCTGTCATTGTGGGTGGCTCGCTGGGACGGCTGAAATGAAAGGCCCTGCTGCTCTTTGTGTACCTTCCCAGGGTTTGCTTTGTTTTCTTAATTTTTGACCCCACAGTTCTATCTGTAACCTCACGCCTCTGACTTGTCGAAGGACAATGCCAGCCTGACTTTCCTCAATAGGTCTGCGCACACAACTCAAACAACAAGCCCGATTGTAGTTGGCTTGCATCAAAAAGACCGATGAAGAAAAGCAGCAGTCCTGAGAAAAACAGAATCAGTCGTTGATCGCCCGGGTCTGGAAAACAAATGTAAAGCCGCTAATTCCTTGTCATCATTAATCAGCTCTGTTTACACTGCCCTTCAGTGTCTATAGATGTACTAGTATTTGCAAACTGAATATATACAAAACATAACAACATTAGACAATAACAATATTAAACAATATTTTAGACATGTAGTTAAATAATTAATGTAAAGCACTATCTACATCTATTGTCTGTTGTACAGTTGTCTCACAATTAAGTTAAACACCTTAAACAGATGTTGCCTTTTTTCTTTGAGGGAATGTTAAGGAAAATGTGAACAGAATAATCACTTGCACAACCGTTTCATTGTTTGTGGGTGATTTTATAGACTTGCCTTCTAAATGTTATGATTACACTTCACCGGAATAACACTGTTTTTGTTAGTTGCATGGACCATGGCCGTCCCTGCTGTGCAGCGGCTTCCCGGAGTCTCTGTTTATCCTTAAGTTCCTGTTTTAGATTAGATTCAGTCTTATCAGAGCTGACTCTGGATAACCTTGTCTGATGTGTGTGTGTGTTTGTGTGTGTGTGTGTTAGGGAGATACTGGTGGCATGACAGCACAGCATGGTGTCACTCTCTTTCACCACAGACATTCTTAATTGCGATTGGTGCTAATGGGTCTGATAATGGAGCTGTCATTTATCTGCATGAACCCACTGCATGCTTATGTTAATTACTGATCTGAAACAAACACTTGATATGCAGTTTTTTAATTTTGAAAACATAGGTCACACATTAGCCATTTTAAAGGGCAGTGTTCAGCTCCAGCAGTAATGGTGCTTTGAGTACTGGCTGAACACGTGCAGATAAAGCACTTGGTTTTTACAAACTGCTTGATGCATCTTCTAAATAGATGAGGGATATTTAAACAAAACCTGCATCATGAACAATAATAATTACTTGGTTTCCATTCATGATTTGTAGCCAAATTGTGGGATATTGCATAAAAATGTTGCACAGAATTTTTTTAAAAAGATTTTTTTTAAATATCCTTAATTTATATATACAGCTTTTATTTTTTTCTGAGTTGTGCTAATTTCTTTCTTTCTTTTTCTTTTTTTCTTTCTTTCTTTCTTTCTCTTTCTTTCTTTCTTTCTTTCTTTCTTTCTTTCTTTTTCTTTCTTTCTTTTTCTTTCTTTTTCTTTCTTTCTTTCTTTCTTTCCTTCCTTCTTTTCTTCCTTTCCTTCCTTCCTTCATATTGCTGTAAACACTGCAAACTAAACATTGCAGAGTAATTTATTCTATTTATTTATTTTAGCAATATTCACCATCATGATGCTGTAAACACTACAAACTAAAACACTAAAAAGGTATTTTATTTATTTTTACTTATTTCTTTAGCAATGTTTTCCATTATATTGGAAGACACTACAAACAAAATAATATTATTGTATTTTACTTATTTTAGCGGTAGTCACCCTTGTCTTGCAATAGACACCACAGAGTAAAACGCTGCAGTGTTATAAATTAAATTAATTTATTTACCAATATTCACCTTTTTTTTTTTTTTTTTATTTGCAATATATACACAATCAGGCACCACCAACTAAAACATTGCAAATTGTTATTTATTTGTCTTCTCAATATTTTGCAGTATTCTCCATCATATTTCAGTAGGCACTGCAAACTAACTTACTCTTAAAAGAGCCACTGTGTCAGTAAACGCAGTGGTGTTTTCATTGTGTGAGTGCAGACAGATTCAGTGTCTGACGCTCAGAAGCCTGGGTGACTGACTGCTTCAGACTCTGTCTGTGTGCTTTATTGCTAACCAAACTGAAGGACACATGAAAGCGCGTGACGGAGCACTGCTTATTGACGAACTAGTGATGTTCATTATGTTGTCTGTCTCTGGTTCTATTCAATGACAGCGGGACGATTCATCACACATCTTCACCGTCGATCTCCACAAAAGAACACGACACTAGAGTGAAAAGCCGTCTTTGTCTGCCGAGCCTTTTCCTCGTGTCACATGCTGCCGGTTACTGCAGGAAATATCCTTGAATGCAATAAAGCCTATTATGATCCAGACTGCAAACTGCTCACGCTCCGAGTTCAGCGAGGTTAATAAATCTGTGTCTAGCCACTTCAGATGCACTGAAATATTAACATCATCAAAGTGACTGTGTATTCGAATAATGAAAGGGTCTGGAAGCGGTGTGTCATGGCACCTGTCGAGCACTGGACGAGCCTCCAGGAATAACAGCGCAGCTCTGCTTTTCCAGGAGGGAAAGCCTGGTCTGTCCTCAGCAGCACCTCGCTCACTTTTTCCAGCCTTTTCTCATCCGCCCTGCTGGAAAATGCCGTCTCACCAAATCCCACTGGATGTAATGAAGCGGCACTCGACATTCGAAACCGTCTAAGAATTTAGGACGTCCCATAGTATAATTTCCCTAAAACACCGAGGCAAAGATGGCATGGGCAATTCAGGGTTTCCTTATGGGATAGTTTGCCCAGAAATAATAAAGTAAAGTTGTCATTTACTCACCCTCATGTCGTTCCAAACCTTAAAACTGGAAAAACTTTCTTTTGTATGGACTGAGGAAAAAAAGTATCTTTTGTGCGGCAGAGAAGAAAGTTAGACATACTGGTTTAGATTGACATGAGGGTGAGAAAAATATTTGTAATACTTGTAAATCTGCATTTTAAAACGGTTGGCATCGAAATTGTAATCGGTCGAGGCACGTTTGAAGCTTTTTTAGGATAAGTTGATTGAATCTTTAGTCAAAAGACATGCCTAAAAAAAAAAAAAAACATGATTTTTCTAAAAATGATTTGTTGATGATTAAGAAAACAACACAATTTGCTTCAGTCCAGAAGTGCTCAGCTTAAAATATTAGTAACCATATAAGTTGTTGTTGTTGTTAAATTTTTTTTTTTATAAAAATCTGTTAATTTTTTGCTCAAAAATCCATCGGACAACAGAAGGCATGTAGTAGATTGTGTGCAACAGGTTTTTCAGCAAACTTTTGATCGTGTTATTTAGGCCTTTGAAATATGCGTATCGATATGATATGGTAGGCCTTATAGGGTAGGGTTAATATTAGCTTTATTAAAAACCTGTAATGTTATATTAATTTTACATTAACTAAATTAGACAGAATTGTTTATGATGATTAATTTTAAGAAATATAACTAGAATGAACATGTATCTTTTATTTTGCAGCCTGTGCAGTTTTATAAAGGCTGTGGTTTTTAGTAATTTTTTTCTCTGCTTCATATGACCCCTAAAAACATTAAGACATGCACAGAAATTTTCCTTTTTTCTTTTTTTTGGTAAATGTATTTATTTATTTATTTAATATTTTAGTCTGATTTAGTATGAGAAATGTATTTAGTTCACTTTTGCACAAAATTGTTATCCGGTAGAAACGTTTTATGGCATTTTCAGCCTAAAGTGAAAATATTACTTTTAGAGGAAAAGCACCTTGCACATGAAGTAGTCCAGGCTTAATCATATTTAATCTCAGTGCTGGTTGATGATGTTATTATGCTGGAAAAACACATGCATAATATATAATGTGCATAATATGGAGAAATCCAGATGGACAATTTTCAAAAACAACCTGTAATTTCATGTAAAACAATATAGAGCTGTTTTGGGCTGTATATGTCTGTATTTAGGTTGTTCTGATTCTAATTTTGGGTGTTTTTTTTAACTTCTATTTGGGCAGTTTTGAGATTTGACTCTTGGGTAAGCCTGTTTTTAAGTCTCATTCCTGATTGCATCCTACCAGAGGGCAACGACTCGTAACGGGCCTCCTCCTATATGAGGGAAAGTTTCCAGAGTTTTTATCAAAGCATTTGGATTAAGAAAGGAAAAAACATACATTTGTGGTAATGTGCATCTGCTCGTACATCAAAAGCAGCACATTTTTCAAATCCCCTGTAATTTACAAGTTCACTTACAGAATGTGTTTACTGTGGTATTTTGATAGCCTAACATTTTGTGATTTTTAGAAACTTTGTGATCTGTTGGTCATTTTCTGCCAGCTTTGAGTTGAATTGATAATGACTCAAATATTTATCTCTTCAGGCCGAGCTGCTTTCTTTTTTTTTAGGAGTATAATAAAATTTTGTTGCTGCTCATTCCCGCTGTGCACATTTTTCATGTGCATCTCTATCGTCTCTAATATATTGAATAAGATATTCAACTCAGCATTTTTAAAGTTGGAAGTCAAATGAGTTAGTTTATTTTATCACAACTGAATGAACATGGGGCGAATTTTAAGTGATTTTACTGTTCTGGTTTGAGCGCTATGTTTTTCCAATTTTATTAAGAAACCTTCCAGTTGGGTTATAATTTTTTGCCTTATGTCTTTTTCTCTAATGGAAATGTTTCAAGTTTTCTTAGGAATACGTCTAAGGAACTGTTTAATAGAAATTACAACACAAGCATAGTCAGTTTGCAGATGTCACTGAGTTCAGAAGGTGCTGGAAGAGGAAGGCTCTGTGTTTTGTATGTTTTTTTTTCTCAAGCGTCCAGTCTGTGGTTGTTCTCTAATAGTGTCAGACAGCCAGTGATATTTTCATCTCTTTTGGACCATGGAGACTTTGGTTTCCTTTTTCTGTTTCTGATTCACTGTTGAAATGGCTTGGCCAAACTGTAAAAGTAGGCCAAAATGACTGGTAACTGATTCATGGCACTTCTGAGACTCTAAAAAAGAGGTTCAGTCAAATAAAGCTAAGGGAATATCAAAGAATATTTTGGGAAAGTTTTTTTCATGACGAGATCCAACGTGGTTCCATTTGAACTGCATAAATGATTTTTTTCCTTTTTTGATTCAGCTGGACTGTATACATGTGTATATGAAAATGCATTTTTAAAAAAAATAATATTTTTATATTATTATTCTTAAAATATTAAGTGACTTATAAATGAGGGCAATGGAAGCAATCAAAATCAACAAAAGAGCAATGATATGCAAGTGCTATAACAAGTCTCAGTTAGCTTATTATAGTAGTTATAGCTATATACAAAATAATAAATAATTTTTTATATTTTATTTAAATTTAATTTTTAAATATTTAGGATAAAATAAATACACACACATATATATGTATATGATAAAATATTAACAATAATAGTACAAATAATAAAATGTGTATGTATTCAAATAAATATTTTATACACTATATAATATTGTACTCATAAGATGTGTAAAAGTCACAAAACTATCACCAAACTTTTTGTTTTCTTTATTCATGAGTTACACACATTTTGTGCTTTACACTTCTAATGTGGTATTACTGCAAATATTTTTTGAATCCCTTACTTTGTATTTCACATTTTTTCCCTTGTCTTTTTTTAGTAGTAATTAATTTAGTAATTAATGTAGGCCGGTTTATTTTTTTTGCCTTACTGAATTTGCAAGTGTCATTTGTGGTCTTGTATTTGTGAATCTGAGCCCAGTGTAAGTTATCAGTGTAAATGGGTTTATCTCTGATAGACGTGGTTTTATCTGAGTCCTGGCACAGATCCGCAGCAGTGTGGAATGTTCTGGGCTTGTACTGCTGGGCTCCTGCAGAGCTAATTGAAGTAACGTGATGAGAGAGAGCCCAGCAGAGCCAATGACCTCTGCAGATTCACTCCTAAAGCCAAGAGTGACGTTTTACTTAATAACACTACACTTGCTCCTGCTGCAGTTTATTGTGCAGCTAGAGCTTTACAGAAGCAGTTTGCAGTTTGTAGTTTGCCTGGACCATTTTAACACTGTTATTCTGTATCTTTTTCATAGTATTGCTCTAAAAATATTCAGCTGAACTTATGACTCAGCCATCATGGATGTTTGCAAGCAATTTTGCATTCATATGTGCTGTAATTTACACTTGAAATAGGATATTTAATGAGAAAAAATGTAGGACGGGAGTTTATTTATTCATTTGGGAATTAAGTGGATTGTGGAAAGTGGGCATTACATAATGGAGTCAGATGGTTAAAGGGTAGAAAAAATGAGAGGGATTCATGGCATATAAAGTAGGATATATATAAGGATATCCAGCTTTGCACACATACATGCAGAATATTCACATGAAGCGATATATATAAACCAAACTTTGCTTTCTTTATACTGTTGCAAAATGTATACTATTGCAAAAGACAGCCAAAATGACGTAACAGGCAACGTGCTGTCTGCCTGTGACGTAACGTTAGCGGACGGGCATGAAGGCACGCACTGCGAAAGACCCCTAGATAACCTCCCCTTGCTGGGGTGCCTCGAAAGACGATGACCTTGTATCAACAATAGCCAGAGATATTGTCAAAAACATAAATTGGTGGCGATATTAAGATATTTGGCATTTCCAATTAATGTAGGCCGGTTACATTCTTATTTTTATTAGGCCTGTTATTATTATTATTAAGTTTTATTATTACATTAAAATTACAATTAATTTGCCCCACAATAATTACCAAACAACTGACGTGCTGCGAGGATGACAAAAGATAAGGCTATTTACTCCTCAATAAAAAAAAAAAAAAAAGGTATTTTAAAACAGGTCTATTGTACAATGATTTATAGACCTACAGTTAAAATATAAACACTGCAGGCATCAGTAAAAATCAATGAAATAAAAAGCTTATTTCAAGCGCTGACTTTCAAAAACAACCATTTTTTTTGTCTCTATGTAATATTAGAAAATATTAAGTGAATAAATGAAAACAGTTAGCTATATACCGTTATATGCATATGTTGAAGTAGATTCATCTCATCGTCTCTGAGAGTATATGCGGTGTCAGAGCACCGTCATTACTCCGTACCGAACCGAACCATGACACCACTGTATCGTATTGAACCAAACTTTGAATTTTGTGAACCGTTACACCCCTAGTATTTATGTATATAATTTTATATAATCAAAGGGAGTTTAATGTCTTTATTATTATTATTATTATTAAAAAATATTTCATTACTCTCTTTTTTTTTTTTTTACATATTTATTTAATTTTTTATTTTTGACTTGTCTCTTGCCATGAATATAGAAGTAGAAGCTAGCCTGGCATTATATTACAAACAAACAAACAAAGCACTAATGAGTAAAGTAAGTAAACAGGGTAAATGTTAGATCATATGTATGAGCTGTTGTCTGAATCCAGCTTGTAAAGTTTCTGCTGTCTGTTTCATTTCCCGGATCCTCAGAGTCCCAGTTCAGTGTGTCAGAATCCAAAAAATAAAAAATAAAATAAAATACAAAATGAGTCCCCAGAGTCTTCTGAAGACAAATGTGGGTTTTATCTGACGTCTCAGCATCTAAAGTTTGAGGTCCTTTCAACAGACATGATGTCACATAATGTTACAGCCTGAGCTCAGCGCCTCTCTCTGTTCCTGAGCATGTTATTCGATTTCTGCGTGTGGAGAGAGTGCGGTGTCTGCGTCCTGACAGCAAGATGGATGTGCGATGCCCATCCGTCCACCTCTCTTGGGCCACATTCAAATGGGTTTCTGCTCCGTTCAGGAGCGCTGGCCCAGACAGATTGAAAGAGGCTCGGAGTGTTCCTCAGATAGCTCTGGCTTATTGGCCAACTGTTTTACTAAACCAAGCAAGCCAAGCAGATCTCGCTAGTCACTACTGTATCTCTCTCTGGACGCATGAGGATGTTTGGGAGGGTTTTAAATGCTAATAACCACTCTGGTTCTCAGATGCTCTTTAAATCCAGTTACATATCGGTCATTCAGCCTCGTTATGCGTTGATTCTTAGTCCACTGCCAGGATCTCTTCAAGTACGATGTTTTAGAGTTAACCAAAGGCAGTTGAGTCTCTTCCATTGGGAATGGATCAGGATAGACTAGATGTGAATTTGTTAAAGGTACTTAATGTCTTTTTTTATTTATTTATTTTTTTTGCCTGTCCTAAAGCATAAAAATACCATAATATGTTTGCAGATATTAAAGGGATACTCCACCCCAAAATGAAAATTCTGTCATTAATCACTTACCCCCATGGCGTTCCAAACCTGTAAAAGCTTGGTTCATCTTCGGAACACAATTTAAGATATTTTGGATGAAAAGCGGGAGGCCTGTGACTGTCCCATAGACTGCCAAGTAAATAACAGTGTCAGGGTCCATAAAAGGTATGGAAGTCGTCATCAGTATACTCCATCTGCCATCAGACTTGCAATCTGGGTTATATGAAGTGACAGAAACGCTTTTTGTAAGCGAAGAAAACAAACAACTCGCTTTGAGTTTGGACTGCAGTACCCATTTCAACCACTAGCTGTCTTTATTACAATACTGCACCTTTAAGTCTAGATTTCTATTTAGACACATTTTTCAAGCTTTGTTTATCAAGCTGATACAACAGACCAAAGCACAGCACGCTGAAATCCTCTCTGAGAAGCTTTAAAGCTTCACCACTGCAGCCAGCAAAGTACCGTGTGTCTAACGGATCCACCGCCTTCAACAAGGCAATTACTGGAGGACTTCACATCACCCACTGGGAGCAATTTACACGTTATTATACATACTCTTTGTTCGTTTTTTATTTTTGTGTGTGTGTGTGTTTGAACTTATAGTTTATTGTGATTTAATAGATACTGAGGCAATTTATCTGTTGAATCTGTCATAAAAAATGCTACAGCGTCTGTACTTTTTGTAACATGTCTACAGAGAGATTAATTTAATAGTTTTATTCAGCAAGGATGCATTCAATTGATTAAAGACATTTATAATCTTACAAATGATTTCTCTTTCATGAATGCTGTTCTTATGAAATTTTATTCATGAAAGAATCTAAAAAATGCATCATTGCAACTATGCAAAACAGCATATTTGAATGATTTCTGAAGAAACGTGTTATATACTGAAGTCAAGAGTAATGATGCTGAAAATTCAGCTTTGATCACAGGAATAAAGTACATTTTAATATGTATTCAAAGAGAAAACCGTTATTTTAAATTGCAATAAAATTGCACAATATTGCTGTTTAGTGTAGATCACAGTGAGTGTCAAGGTTTATTACTTTATGTGACAATATGCCATTCTAATTCATGTCAAATACTCTGTTTTTGGTCAAAAGAATATGGAGTATTTTTAAATCCAAACCAGTATCAAAGACATACTAAAAAAAGATTAAGTAGCCTATTTGTTTACCTGCATTTGTTGTGGCCATTAACCAACATCAGAAAACGTGATGAAAAATCTCAGGAGGCAGTTTAGGTCAAGGGGTTTCAACTGACAAAAAAGTTTGGTGGATTATGAAAAAAATGCATGTCTGCATGTTTGATTAAATGTCAAAATGTCAGCACCTCGTTTCTTTTTAAACAAGTTACTGGTGATTTGACAGCACATCTATATTCTTTCCTCCTCCGTAGGAAGCTGGAAGCTGTATTGTTACAGTTGGTTTCTCCAGTGTGCATGACTTCCAGTTGCTTACGATTGCTTTCCTCTCTCGTGGTCTGGGACTCTGAGTTCACTGCTTGGGAATGGTTTGGAAAGAGGTCGGGAGCTGTTTAAAATATGAGAAGTCCTGCATCCGGCAGAGTCTGATAGCACACAGCTGTGCCCAAAACTCCCAGTGTACCTCTGGCCAACTACACGCCTGCCTGCCTGCTGCTGCGCGCGGCCCCTTAAAATTCACCGGCCTCTGTTGCAACGAATTCAATTTGCAATTACCTTCCCTAGGAGGTCAGAAGAAGGCACGCGGAGAGGAAAGAAGCTTATCTCACGTCGTGCCAAGGCCTTTGCCGGTTCATCGTCAGGCACAGCGAGGGTCTCATTGTGCTGGGTACGGCCGAGGCTCACATGAACGCCGATAAGCACGATTAATAAGGCTTTGCTTTTGAACTACAAGGATCCAGTGGAGCGCAGTCAGTCATGCAGCCATATTAATTTCCCCTTTTTATTTTCATGTGAAGAAAAATTGGTTCTGCTTGTGTTTTGTGAATCAAGCCCAGCTTGTAGTAAAAGTTTTTTAACCAGTATTTCTTTTTTGGTCAATTGATAATAAAGATGGGACAGAAGTTAGTAATGATTTTTTTTAATCAAAAATTTGTTTTAAATGATTCTATTTTAATAAGAAAATACACAAAACAAAAAAGTTATACATTTTATATATTTTAAAAAGTTAAATTATTATAAAATATGGCCTTCATTTTCTATATTTTTATATTAATAGTAGATATATAGTTTAATAAATACAGTATATATTATGATTATTATTATATATAAAATACAGTATATGGTTTTTATATTTATTATTTAATAATATATAATATATTTTATTTATTTATAGTTTACATGTTTAATAAAAAATTAATACAGATTAAAATATAAATAATGTATATTCTATTATTATTTAATATATAATATAGTTTATATTTATTTATAAAAGTTTACATATGTTTAATTAAAAATTAACTGAAGATTAAAATGTAAATACTATTTTATATATTATAATTTTCATAATTTATTTTGTTGATATAACATGATTGACACCTTTTGATTCCAACTGATTCACTCATTGAATTGCTTGCTTTGTTATTAATAACATTCACATATTGGACGGCATGTTGTTATGTGTTGAGGGAAAGGAAAGAATAGATGAAAATTACTGGTATTGTGTAAATTCGCTGATCCCAGTCTTTCTCTCGTCACAGCTTTACTGTAATATATAGACCTAAAATAACTTTGTCTGCTTCTGAATAGCAGTGCAGGCAGCCTTGCCAGTTTGTCCGGTTCTGATGTTGTTGTTCATCCACCGTAGTTTTGCATATTGCCTGTTTTTTTTGGAAGGGATTTGGTGACAGAATGTGTTTGTGTGAGAGGGACAGTCATGTAAATCCATCGCTGGCAGTCAGACCTCCATGTCCTCATCTTCCACTATTACCATCATCATTTTTAACAGCTGCCACCATCTGCAGCCTTTCCCAGAAACTCCTCCCCGTTTTCTGAAGAACATTATCATGCATTGTTTTTCTCACACATGCATATTTATGTAATTATTCCTGTGATAAAAGCTGAATTTTCAGCATCATTACTCCAGTCTTCAGTGTCACATGATCCTTTAGAAATCATACTATGCTATTTGCTGCTCAAGAAACATTTCCTATAATTATCAATGTTGAAAACAGTTGAAAGCAGCTTCATATTTTTGTGGAAGCAGTGATGCATTTTTTTCTTCAGAATTCTTTGATGAAAAGTTCAAATGAACAGCATTTATTTGATCTAGAAATGCTCCAGGAGTTCTTTGACTGAATCAAACTGATGAGTTTGATTCATTAGAACTGGCTTTTAAGAATCATTCATTTGCAAGTTGGACTACATTGTATTACTGTACAGCACCTCGTCTTTCTCTATCATCACATTTGGTTCACACTGATGGACCCAGATGCTAAAATGATGAATAATGTTTTTGGTTTTCTGTGCAGCTTGTATAAGAGTTTCCATAATCCCGAACCCTTTTGCATTGGTGAATCGTGGCTGCAGATGGAGATCAAACTGTCCCTGAAGCAACGTCAGCGACACCTGTGCATCTGTTGAGTTGTTCTGCAGCCGGTTTTTCTTGGATTACAGTAGCTTTTCATTAAGAAGTTCCTGGCCAAAACAAAGCAAGACCTTTGACGTTCTATCATCCTGTGTCTGTCTGATCTGTGGCCTGTCTGCACTCTTACCTGTACTGTAAGCCAGTTCCTGCACAGCTGTATGACACACGCTGAAAAAATGAGTTTAGGATTATATTGAAACTGCTATTAAATTTCACAGGTAAATACACAGAAATGGCAAGTACCACACTGAATTAAACATGACATTTTGAAGTTAAAAGACTGAAATGGTTTTTCTTGTAAAACATAATACATTTTTTTTTAATACACAGCTTATGCTTTTGAATTAAACTCCTTTTGTATCAGAAGAAAAAAGAATTCAGGTCATCATTCATCTTGCGTTTGTAGCAGTTCGAAGAGAGAATGGGCTGGTGTGAGGGGTCCAAAGTGATTTTCTTAGCCCTCTTCCTCACTCTGGAGCTGTGAAGATCTTGGAGGCTGGGCAGAGGGGCACCAATAATCCTCTCAGCAGTCCAGACTGTCCGCTGTAGTCTCTTAATGTCTGATTTTGTAGCTGAACCAACAAAACATTGGTTGAGACGCATGATGACACCCATCCCAAGCCAGTACTGATCAACATCCCACCCCTCCTGTGACCCATGGTTTGTCTGTATGTGTATATTTAGAGCCAGTGTGCAATGGACTTTCATAATAATAAAACAAAAAAAAAACTACATTAACGTGTGATAAAATAATTGTCGGCATTAATCCGTTAACGTGATAATAATGATCTAACTTGCCCAGCCCTAATATATATATAAATAGAAATATATAAATAAATATACTGTATGTCTCGGTGTGTGTACTTTTTTCATATTGTTTGTGTTTATATTCAAATAATATAATATATAATATACTGTAAATAAACAGTAGTGTTAATATACGTTATGGTAAACATATTTAATATCTTTAGTTAATTCTGTAACTTTGAAATCTTTAGTACAATAATTTTTTCATAAAAGTTTCAATATAGTCGTATAAAACGACGTTATTTTGCGGTTTGGAATTAGTGTAAATTAATTACCAGTTCTATGCAAATGTGATCCTCTGTATGCAAACTTCGCAATGATAAAGTTTGTACAGGGTCTCAGTAGCTCACATCCAAAGACTGTTGTATAATTATTGGCTGTTATTAATGAAAATACTTTGGTGGCTCAGAAATGAGTTGGTTTTCTGTTATGAAGCAGGAGCACTGTCAGCATTACAGGCTGCAGATGCAGGATCTGTGAAACAGGCCATTCTCTTCATCTCCTGACATGTTGGTTTGGTGAGAGGAATCAGCTCAGCACATGTTCATGGTTTCAATCAAGCCTCTGTTGTTGCAGCGGTTGCAGTATGCAGCAGCAGAAGTAGTTCTTGTTACTTGTAAAGTTGAACTTAAATGGCTTAAGTCAAGTGGTTTTATATTAAACTTTCTTGCAGTATTTATTCAAACTTACACAAGTCCACCACAGCAGTGATTCAACCAATGATGTGAGTTTGGGGCGGTACTATCTGTTTAAAACGGTCATTATTTTTCTAACACAGAAATAACATGATATACATGCGCCGAGAAATGAGTGTGCAATGAGTGTATTCTGTTTTTGGAAATCTAATTTCTGTTTTTGATACGTCGCAGTTGAAAGCTCAGTAATACTCAGGTAGCAATTTTGTGTTTTGTATTATACAAAAATGGTTTAATTTGGTCCATTTTGCATGCTTTAATAGCCATGATGAAGCACAAGGATGGAACTGGAATTTCTGGAAACAAGATCAGCTGAACTGGTTGTCCTGTGACAAAAGTTATACTCACTGATTGTAGTGAGTAAATGGTGCAATTGTAGGAATTTTTTTTGTAATTTTAGTTAGTATATCATTGTGTGTGGATTTGATAGCGACAGTGGCTAACTGACTTCAGATACTGAAGAAAAAAAAAAAAGTATTTATTTTGAATACTGTTGAAAGTGTTTAATTTTGATTATGTACATAAACATTGTTGTGAGTACAAGACAGCACTGCTCTGGTGTTATTTTATAATTATTTTGATTATTATAGTATTTAACAATATTTTGAATTAGCTTGCATTTTTTTGTTTTATTTATTTATTCAATCATTTTTTTAAGTTAATAATTGTGTGCTTTTGTCAATTTGTAGCTTTTTTTATATTTCTTTTTAGCTTTATTTTAGGGGTGCATGATATATATCGGCCGATAATTAATGCGCATCTCGTCAGTAAAGCAGGTTCTCTAAACAAGCTGTGCAAATCCATGCTGATAATGAACGTGGATAAGCGCAGCTTGTCAGTTAACAACGGCTCTGTGTAGTAACAGCTGCTCTATGTGAAATCACGCACCTGATGGAATTTACCGCTGATTAGATAACCGGCTTTACTGACGAGATGCGCATTAATCATCGGTCGATATATATCATGCACCTCTACTTTATTTCAATTTTAGTATTTTTTGTTACTTCATCTTAAACTTATTTCAGTTAGTTTTATTTTTTCATTTTATATATATATATATATATATATATATATATATTTTTTTTTTTTTTTTCTGCTTAAACTTTTTTCAGTTTTTCATTTTATATTTTATTTCAGATTTACTAAAATTAGCAACAAAAAAGAGTTTTTACTAATAAAAAAAATAAACATTTTGATAGATTTAGTAAACAAACAGTTTGCTTCCACACGCTCTTCCCATTGGCAAGTTTGCGATTTGATGTTGTCTCTTTTCGTAGTCTTGTCACGTCAGATTTCTCATCTGTCCACACCAAGTGTGCCGCACTAGTCCTCAAAAGTGAAGCCATCGCGTTTCGATTGCCCCCAGGTAGCTGGTCCCAGTATAGGTCATAAACCCCGCCATCTCCATGTAATCTAATGGGACATGGGACAAACTAAATAATTAAATTTCACTTTAAATTTTTTGTTTTCAAACATGGTTTATGTCATTTGATTTTAGATTTTATAACGCTGATGTAAGTTAGGGTGTTCGTTTTTAAAATAAGTTTGGTTTTAGTTAGTTATGTGATGCTATAAAAACGGGAGTGTTACATCATGATTGACAGCTGAGACTGACAGCTTCTCTGAGCGAACTAACTGAGGCGCCAACAGACTTTTTCGGGGTCTTCAGGAAGAAATTGGAGTTATATTTACCTTATTTAAACACAAGCCTCATACGAAAAATCAGCAGACAAAAAATTGGACCAGTCAGGCTAATTTAAAAAGGGTCAGGGGTGTGTGTTTGCGATTGACTCTGCGTGGGCGGGACGCGGCTCCACTTAGCTCTCTACTGTGCAGACTCCAGTCCCAAGTTTGCTACTGTGCAGACTCCAGTCCCAAATCAGCGCAATATGGACGCGCCCTATTGGGACAATGGCGGCTTCACTTTTCTTCAATGGAAGTGGATGAAGGTGCGTCATCCATCTTTTTTACAGTCTATGGTCCACACCAGATGAGGAGCTGAACTATTTGATTACACCGTCTTTTTAGCGAAGGATTCAGGTTGTCACAGTGCACATATAGCTGAACGTGAGGCTGTATTTGTGACAATTTATCCTCAGAGCTTCACGCTCCATTATGTGTGTCTGTAAGTAACAGCTATAATTTTTCAGCTTTGTTCAGCTTGCAGCTTCATATAAACACCGCTTCCATTTGTGGTGGTCCTCCCATGGTTTACACTTCCATTCTATAAACTTAGTGCTGGGCTTTCTAAAACAACGCTTTCTGATTGTGGGAGTTTGGGAGTTGTTTAGGTCAGACGCACTTAAACAGATTATATGTAATTGGGTCTCTTTTTTAACTCCATTTACCTCTTTGTTTCGCTTTAATCATTTCAGTTCTCCCAGCAACTTCTGTCTAAACACCCACAATCCAGTTCCTGTCCCCGTTTCTCTCTCCCTCCCATGGGCGGCACCTCTCGAGCGAGGCTAACAGAGCGCCAGTGTGCCTCAGGCTTGCCGCAACTTTCCCGGAGACTGTAATTGCAACCCTCAATAAAATAAAAAAAAAGGACAGACAATATCAGCTATAGCTTGAACGTGTCGTTTAAGGGTGGCTTTTGAATCCTGCTCTTCACTGGAAGGTTTGAATGAGGTTTTATTGGTGTGTGCCGCCCAGCTATAAAAGGAGAAGCGATGTGAATCCACTTCTCACTTGTCTCTGGATTATATAACTGTTGGTTTCAGTCCTGGATGCTGATTGGTCAGAACACCTGTTCATAACATCCAAAGAGAGCAACGATTAACTTTGGCAGTCTACTAGTTGGAAGGATGACACTTAATGAGCATTTTGTGTCTGTAATATTTGAAAGCAATAAGACTGTTATATGGTTAAAGTCACTGGGGAAGAAGTTTCTATTCATAGTTATCAGAATCTGAATTGGATGTGATGAGATAATAAGACTGTACTGTAAAATAGTCAAGAACACAACATTCTGTTGAATTGATTTTGTGAGCATATGACTCTTACGGGACTGTTCTTTTTGAATCAGAACCACACAGTGCCACCAGATTCAAATGACTCTTATGAACTGATTATTTTCAGTGAATCAAAACCATACAGCTTAACCAGTTTAGTTTGATTCATGAACAAAATATTCCTATATGAGCTGGCTCTTTTTAGTGAATCTAAACCACTCAGCCCAACCAGATTAATCTGGACTAGCTTAACTAGTTTAGTCTGATTCATGAACAAATGACTCTTATGAGCCCGTTCTTTTCAGGGTATCAGAAGTATACAGTGTAATCAATTTGGTCCAATTAATGAAGAAATGCCTCTTATGAGCTGGCACTTTTTTAGTGAATCACAACCACACAGCTGATCTAATTTAATTTGATTAATAAACACATGATTCCTATGAGCTGCAGCTTTTCAGTGAATCAAAACCACACAGCACAACCAGTTCTGAGCTAATCTGAATTAGCCAAACTAGTTTAGTCTGATTCAGGAACAAATGACTCTTATAAGCCGGTTCTCTTCAGTCAATCAAAACCACACAGTGGAACCAATTAAGTCTGATTAAAAAAAAAAACTCTTATGAGCTGATTGTTTTCAATAAATCAAAAACATAGAGCTTAAACAATTTAGTTTGATTCATAAACAAATGAGTCCTATGAGCTGCTGCTTTTTAGTGAATCAGAACCACACAGCACAAGTACTTTAGTCCAACTGACAAACAAATGACTTTTATGAGCCAGTTCTTTCCAGTGAATCAAAAACCATAAATCTAAACTAATTTAGTCTAATTCATGAACAATGACTCTCATGAGCCAGTTCTTTTCAGACTAAAATCCATGCAGCTTTAACCAATTTAGTCTGATTCACTAACAAAAGACTCTTATGAGCCGATTCTTTGACTGAATCACTCAAAAAGACTCACAAGCTGACAAGTTACCAGTTGAATGACTGAATCAATATCTGACTCACTTTCTGAACTGCAGGCTGTCATTACTTTCAATGATGTCAGTCTGAAATTGAACGGTTTTGTGTACTGAAGGTTTGTTAAACTTAAATCACTATAATTACTGAGTGGTTGTTCATATGACAATGTGTAGTTAAAGATAATTTGATTTTAAATAATAATTTAATAAAACACATGTTTACGCTATATTTACATTTGACTTTATTCACAATACAGCTGTGCCTCTTGACCTTAATACTTAGGTTATCAGAGCTTTGCAAAGTTGGCATTTTAGACTGTGAGATCTTTTGTGAATTATTACCAAAGAGACAAAACCTGACATTTGTTCCTGATTGAGTCCCTCACCCAACACTGTTCATTTGGTCACAGTAATTGACGATATGTGTCTTGTGCAAACACTTGTGAGCAGCAACAACAGAAGGTTAATGCGTCATACACGGCACACAGAGGTGTTCCTGCAGGCCTTCTGTCTGTTTGTCGAAAGCACTTAAGCTTCATCAGAGCTGCGAGGAACAAAAGGGACTTCAGGTTATTTAATAACGTGTCTTTGTGCAGTGTGCGTGTGGGTTTTAGGCTCTCGGACTGTCATTCATTGGACTGTAATGCAGCTTAAGACGTTTGTGAGCTTGGCTTTATTGCAGAGTTCACTGTAATCCATAGCATTCTGTGCCCTGTATACTCACACATGGACGAATATGAGACATACCTCTTCCTCTGCCAGGCTGATTTTTGCTGTTCCCAAACTAGTGAACTAAAGTTGCTCATTTTTAATGAGAGGTGATTTATTTATTTCAGCTTTATATTTCAATTGCTGAAAACTGTTTAATGGTTTTACTTTAGAATATTCACATGTACATACAGTACATAATAGTTTTCATATTTTTAGTTAGCTTTTGTTTTAATATTTTCAGTTTTCAATTTAATTTGAAAGGTTAAGTATTCATTAGTTTTTGTACATTTATTAGCATATATATATATATATATATATATATATATATATATATATATATATATATATATATATATATATATTAACGATTATATATGATTAGAAAGGTTCTTGTTGATTTAAGATCATGGCAGGTGATGTCGAGTGATCTGGCTTATAAACCTCAGACCCCACCTAACCAGATTTCATTAATTCTTCTGCTCATCACAAACGGGCCTTCATGATGAACAAGCCAGGAATGAAACGGCGGCTTTGGGATGCTTCAGCTTGCGGTCATTGAAAGAATTTCCTCATCTCTGTCTCTGTCTCTGGAGCGGAGGTGTCAGCCGTGAGCTAACATGCTAGAGGGTAAAAGAGAAACACAGACACAGTTAAATCAGGAAGTTCATCTGTATGGTGAAAAAAAAGAAATGAGTCGCTGCCAAACGCTCTCATAAATCTAGTTTGATCTGTTGAGTTTATTGCATAGCGCCTCAGCCCACCATGAAATGTAGATGTAATGCACCATTGTACGGTGTTATCTCATTTCCCGCGTCAACTCTCTGAGGTTTAATGTGTCCATATTGCGCTGAGTTGTAAGTGATAGGCCATATATGTCTGAATTATTCCTGCCAAGCAGACTAAACGTGATCTGCTCTGTTTGAATAGGAATATTACTGTCAATTTGCTGTTTTATCATAGTGAGATGCACTTTTCAGTTTCATTTCAAGATACAATTTTAAAAATAATGGTGCTTAAAAGGTTCTTCACAGCAGTGCCATAGAAGATCCATTTTTGGTTCCATTAAGAACCATTTAGTCAAAGGTTCTTTAAAGAACCATCTCTTACCTTTTCATAATCTGAAGAACCTTCTTTCGCCACAAAGAACCTTTTGTGAAACAGAAAGGTTTTTTTAGATGTTAAAGGTACTTTATGGAACCATCTAAACCAAATAAAGGTTCTTCTATGGCATTGTGAAGCACCTTTATTTTTAAGAGTGTAGGACTGGGCACAATATGCATTCCTGTGATGCAAAGCTGGATTTTCAGCATCATTACTCCAGTCTTCAGTGTCACATGATCCTCCAGAAATCATTCTAATATGCTGATTTGCTGCTCAAGAGATAAGAATTTTTGCTCGCATTATAATATTATGTACATTTGTTTTCTAAATATAAGCAAAAATTATTAAATGAAGCCTTTTCCCAATGCTAGATGTTGTCTAAGGCTATATTGATGCTTCCTTCCGATGTTAATTAATAGAAGACATTGTGAAATAATAATTACCTGGTTTTGTTTGACCTTTATCTTACTTGTCCTTTGCTAGAGGACAGCGGAAGTAAAAATTGGCACATCTTGCCCCGCTCTCTCCTGTGCTGGCTATGGACATCGACTATTCAGTGTTTTATGACTTATACAGCTGCTCTTGTTTGCAGTTTCTCACACTGAGCTTGGCAGCTGGTATATTGGTTTTGCTGTTCGATGTGACCGCGTGGAACCGAATGACTTCAGATAGTGTCTGATTAAAAGCGTAAACAGAGCTGTGCTCGAGCTCTTATACACGAGGCACTGATATTAATTAAACAATAAGCTGCAGGAGGTGAAGCGTTACAGCAGTTTTACCACAGCTCAGGGGGAGCTGGGCAGTAAAACCGCTGTAATGCGTCGCCTCCTGTGGTGTTTTGCTGTTTTAAACAGTAGCAACAGCAATGTGAATTCATTAAAGAAATAGTTAAACATTTGCTGAAAATGTACTAACCCTCAGGACATCCAAGATTTTTGTTTCTTGATCAAAACAGATTTGTAGAAATGTCAAATTACATCACTTGGTCACCAATGGATCCTCTGCAGTGAATGGGTGCTGTCAGAATAAGAGTCCAAACAGCTGATAAAAACATTACAATAATCCTCAAGTAACCCAAACCACTCCCGTCCATCATTTAATATCTTGAGAAGTGAAACGCTGTGTCTTTTGTAAGAAACAAATTCATCATGGTGTTTTTTAACGGTTAACTACATTTTAGAGCTGGAACAATTTGATTTATGAATATTACATGGCTCTCTTGATTCTGATTTGACCACTTAACTGCATAAGTGACTGTTGCTGATGTTTCAATTTCAACTCAAATCAATATTTCATGTCCATGCATTTGTTTATTTAAGATATATGTCATAAAAGTGAAAATGTACAATCATCCGTTCATTATCGCTAAATGAAATCACTTCTGGGTGATATAAGACCCTTGTTCTTCACGTCAGGGTTTGTTTTGATTGATAACTGTACATTATCCCGGCATGTTTATGGTTATTTTCATGCATGTGTGCTCTTTGGTATCTCACTGTGTTTTTGAGCCACTGTAGCTGAGTTGCTTTGTCACATCTGGATGGAAGCTACTTCAAATAGAGATTTGACATTGAGATGCATGTCCTCCACTCAGCAGCAGCACAAGCTCTTTTCTTGAAGCCTCTGGGCTTTCAGATGTGAAGAGCTGCTGCTTCATGCTTTCAGAGAACAGATTTGGGCTTCAGGGTTCCTCAGCACTTCACTGTGCCTTAAGATGGCTTCAATAAAGAAAATTTATCTCGAATGTATCTGCACCAGAATTTGTATGACCATTTTAAGTAAACATGAAATCAAAACCTGATGGTATTTATTCAGTACTTTCTTTATGCTTATGTCTAGTCTTTTCAATCCCTTCAAACACCTGCTTCTATCCTGGTATCAGTTCCCAATAATTTCACGCATTGTTTTTCTCCCTCTCATTTAATATTGTATTTTTTCCTCATAAGTGTGTCCCATTACAGAAGTAAAATGGATTGCAAATAGAGTTTCATATTGACCTCTAACTATTCATTTCATTTTTGATATTGTGCCTCACTTTTGGTATATTATTCAGATGCAACAATAACATTATCAGGGCTCTAGACTAATTTTTTGCACTGGTTGGCACCCAAATTTTAGACCGCATCGCATTTAACATCGCATTTTTACAAGTTCACTTTTTTTTTTTTTTTTAATCGCTGTCCATATAGGCAATATTGAATTGTAGCCTAAATGATAAACTAACAATCTGGTCAACATAAAGTTCTTTATTTGAAGCACAATTCTACAAGAAATGTAACTTACTGAAAAAGTGTTGGTGCTTAAAGTGCTTCACTGAGCTGAAATTTAAACTTAAAACATCTCAAGATAAATGAAATAAAAAGAAAATCTAAATTAAGTGTTTTAAGGGCTTCAAACTGAACATCTCATGGCTCAATGTCTTACAGACTATACTCCATTGCATGCACATGCCCCTCGGATGGCCAACTCATGTAGTTTGGCCTTCTTGATCTTTGGCCTTGGCTAAACCAGCTGGCCACACTCTCTCTAGCAACAAAATCTTCCAGACTTGGCCCCTCTACATTGATTCTTATCAGATCTTCCACTGTGCCTGAATGAAGGGATGCTCTAGAGTCTGATTTGAACAGCTAAACAGTCCCTAAACAGCTTATACTACTGTATCAGCTATTAAAATAGTTCAGTTTTGTATGTAATAGCAAAGTGATTGTTTCGTTTCGTTTTTTATTGTTAATTTAGAAAAATGTTAGGAAGAATTTTTTGTTTGTTAAATATAAGTTATAGTATTTTTAAAGTAACGACCAAGCGGCCAGCGGCAGACAGTGAGCCTATGTTTGATCAGTTTAGCCTTCTCAAATCATCACAACTCCCTAAAATAAAATCTATAGATATAAAACAGTTCAAGCATATAACAATGTTTAAACGTTAGACCCAGATAAATGTGCGCTATATCCAATAGTTTGTGCGGAGACGCTTCAGGACATGGAGACGCCAGCGTGATCACTTGCATTTTTTCAGTGGATACGCAGTCATTTTTGCTCATAAAGGTAAGAGTAATACATTATCTTTCGTAACTGCAAAGGTTCTTCTTTTATTTGTGTGCACTCATGATATCAACAAAAGGTTGCGCTTTCTGCCGTGTCTTCTTAAACGGGAGTACAAAAATGAACCGACACTCAGTGAAAACATGCCTAAATGATAAATATATCTATAGACATGATAAATATATCTATAGAAAGCTTTAAATGACTACTTAACGAAATAAAACAAATTGAAAACAAAAACCCTTTCATTATAATCATAATCCGTAAAGGTGCATCTAATGAGAAGGTGAGTCAGGATCAGCAACTTCATCCTTGCGACACAGACTCAGAAAACACTTGTTTATTAGTAAATACTTCAAATATCTCCTTACTTTTTCCCCCTGTTACATTTATAGTAATTACTTTTGCTTGTGCTTTGCGGCAAGCTTGAGCCTATTGCGTGTATTCGAATGCAGAACTGTTCAGCTGCGCTGACAGCACACACCATACTGCTGCTGCGGGACACTAAACACCATTGAGCCGCTCTTGACAGTCGCAGTAGCACGGTCTCGTGTTCTTTCCACCAGTTCGGCAATTTTGTTTCATCACTAATTGATGGATGTCTAAAATATAAAACAAATCAGAACTATAAAACAGGCGGGAGGCCCGGCCCACGTCTGAACTATGACGTGAAAATTGACCCGAAGCCTGGCTCGAGGGCATAAAAAAGTTGGGGTCCGTCGGGCTCAGGCTGAAATGCAGGGCTCTAGTGTCTGTTGTTTAACCACAGTGAGACTTTAAGAGTCACAAAGACTTTTTTTTTTTTTTTTTTTGTTCCCTCGAATTGCTGGTTGCACCGGTGCGACCTCAGATTTTTTTTTTTGTCGCACCATTGAGAAATTAGGTCGCAGGTGCGACCCAATTGGTCGCACTCTAGAACCCTGATTATCATTAGTGGTTAGTGTTTAAATTTAAATAGTTCAGGTGTTTATTTATCTATATATCTATCTATCTATCTATCTATCTATCTATCTTATTTACTTAAACTATGTATTAGGCATTACTGTCAATAAATTATCATTTCTCCAAGGCTTTTGAAAAATATTTACTTTTTAGATATTTAAAAATAATTATTACTACTTATTAAATATTCAATGTAATTCTTATTGAAATATAATTATATATTATAATTGTACGTGATGAAATATATTTATATAGTAATGTATGAATTATATACTTTATGTGTGTATAATATGTCAACACACAGATAGATAGATAGATAGATAGATAGATAGATAGATAGATTAAAATATTATATTTTAATATTTACAATGTAGGGAATATTTTATTATAATTATTTAATTTTATTAAAATATAATTTTTTTTGTATTTCATCATTAAAATAGAATTGTTACAAATAAGGTAATACAATCTTTATTTGATGAAAACGCCAAAAAAAAAAAAAAATCTTTGAAGCCATCATAAATCATTTTTCTCTATTGTTTTTCTTTCCTTTGTTTTGGTCTGAATCAGGCCTGATTTAAAATCCACATCAGGCAAGTTTATTTTCTTTATTCATTTTCTAATTACAGACTGTTTTTGAACAATGTTGGCCGCCACAAAGCAGGTAGCTCCTCTTCTCCCTCTACTTATTGTCCTACTTTGCGGTTCAATTCTAACCTTGTGTTGATATGGAATTTCCTCTATTCATAAGTCAGATTTTCCAAAGTTGTGCTTTTTCTTATTTTTAATGTCATCTCCCTTTACTCCCGCAGTCTATTAGATTTACTGTTCCCTCTGCGACTGCCGGCGATGGAAATCTGACTTACTGCACCATCCCACCGAGGGACAGGCGTAGTTATTACAAATTGAAGAGCTTTGTAACTCAATTACCCAAAAACAAATAGGACTGCCCAAGTATACTTTCTATCAACGGACGGGATGGCAGCTTTCTTTGTATTATAGTCATTTGGAATTGGATTGGAATAGCACTGTCGCTGCAGATGCAATTTCACTAAGCGTAGCATGAAAAGCCTCTATAATAAAATAATGCAGAGGAAAATTGAACAAAGAGTCTGCAACTGAATAGATGTGGTCTTGAGTTTAAGTGTCCCGATGCGACTAGACGACAAGACGGCCCTCGACAGTAATGATGGTTTAAAGTCACCATTTTGGAAGGCCATAACAGAGATTCTTCTTGCAGTTCAGAGCAGATTTCGAATGCTCTGATACAGACCTGAGTGTGGCTGATGTCCGAGCTTGATTTGGTTAGAAACTGTTTTTTCTTTGGGGGAAAATGTGCTTAATTGTTATGCAAGTGTTACACACACAAAAAAGAAATAAATAAAATAATTAAATTAATTACAATTATTACAATTAAATGTAAAAATATATATTAGTTATTAAATTAATTAATTTAGAATTTTTAAATAGCAGATAATGATTTTTTTCTTTTGTTCTGCTAGAATACATTAAATTGATCAAAAGTGACAGCAAAAACTATTTTCAACATTGATAAAAATCAGTATATTAGAATGATTTTGTGACACTGAAGACTGGAGTAATGATGCTGAAAATTCAGCTTTACATCACCGGAATAAGTTACATTTTTACAATATGTTAGAATAGAATTGGAATAGAATAGTTAGTTTAAATTGAAAAAATATTGTGTTGTTTTACATAAATGGAAAAAAAAAAACAGTTTTGGCATTTGTTGATGTCCCATGATGCCTCCCAGAGTTCAGCTACAGCTTATTTTATTATTTATTTTTCGTTTATGTATTATTTCATTTGATATTATTTTAAAATGTACTATGTTATTGACTGTTTTATCAGTGCAATAACATTTTATTTACTTTTTTATTTTTTATTGATTATTTAATAGAAATTTAGTATGTTATTTAGTATTTCAGGTATATTTTTGTATTTGTTTTTTTATTTATTTTGTATATGTATATATTAGGGCTGTCAAATGATTAATCACGATTAATCACATCCAAAATAAAAGTTTTGTTTACATAATATATGTATGTGTACAGGGTATATTTATTATGTATATATAAATACACACACATAAATTATATATTTAGAAAATATTTACATGTATATACATTTATATATTTATATTCCTATATTTTATATTATATATAAATATATTTAATATATAAACATAACATATTCTTCTTAAATATATACATGCATGTGTGTGTATTTATATATACATAATAAATATACACAGTATACACACATATATTATGTAAACAAAACTTTTATTTTGGATGTGATTAATCGTGATTAATCATTTGACAGCCCTAGTATATATATGTGTGTGTGTGTGTGTGTGTGTGTGTGTGTGTGTGTGTGTGTGTGTGTGTGTGTGTGAGAAATAGAATAAAAATTATTATTATTTTTTTTTATTTATTTTTTTTATTTATTTTTTTCACTTGCTAGTTTTTTTTGTTTTTTTTTTATAATTTATTTTGATCAGTACATTTTGGAATTGACATTACAGGAAACAATGTTAATTAATGAATTGGCCATACAAAGTATTGGTCTATAATGGGATCTTGTACTGGGTTGTTTACACACTACAGCTTTAGTGTGGTCTTCAGTCTGTTTGAGACTCTCTTCTCTTCTTTAGTCAATATCTCCATTAGTAAACATCTGCTGTAATACTCACGCTGCTGGTGTAAAAGACCAAAGCAAGTGTGAAAACACTCTTAATAGCAAACTTTTTTTGGGTTGTGGATGATGTTGGGTCATCATTATGGCCTGTTTGGGTTTCCTGTCTGAACAGGATGCAGTGCCGGACATTATCAGTGTTTAAAAGGAATCTCAGGCTGAATGCTCCGAATCGGCCTGGGCTGCACTTTAACCCGCAGCTGTAATAGTTTCCATGTGTGTGTGTGCAGCGTGGCTTGAGCTCTTCAGGAGGCTCTTCTCAGCTCTCTCTCGGTCTCTCTCTGTGTCTCTCTCTGTCTCTCTCTCTCTCTCATATATCTCTGCTGATTGTATTGTATTCACTGTATTCTCTAGATAAGTGCCGTGGAGCAAGATAAGAGTTGATTGATTTGTTTTCCTATCCACCGAACACCAGTCTAGCTGGATGTACACAAACAAATAAGTGTTTTTATAACATTGAGCCACATTCAGAGATTTTATGATACAGAATAAACGGACTGTACTTGATCTGAACAGATCAGAATACAACGTTTGTATGCTATAAACTGGAAACTTTATGATCTTTTATTGATTTATGTTGTACATGTCCATCATCCCTACGGTGACCAAAAAAAGTTGCTTCCTTATGATTAGATATGCATATAGTTTGTGGGAAGAGAAGGACCTTTTGTTGTTGCTTTTAAATAGAAATTAAGGGGGGAGAACAATCCTGTCATCACAACACTTATGACTGTAATGAGAGCAGCTTTCATATGACGGCCGGTGACTGATTTCATCTTTGTGCTTTGTTCTTGTGCACTTATCCATCTACATCTGTTTCTGTTTTCAAGTCTCATATCTTTTCCACTGAGTGTCAACCATAACATCTTAAAAACTTCTCAATGACGAGTTGAGCTCCAGCTTTTATTTATTTGTACAATACTATTTAGTGATTTGTTTGCTTGTTTACTCATTTTGCATAGTAAGAAACGTTTGTTATCTGTTGATGTTCCATGATGCTTCCCAAAGTTTTGCTTTTTTAATTGTTTATTTGTTATTATTTTAATAGATATTAACTCTCATAGGTATAGTAGTATTTTATTTACTTTATTATTTTATTTATTATTATTTTAATAATATTATTTTGTGTTCATAGGTAATTTCAAGCTATTTTTATTTTATTAGCATAGTAAAAAAAAATATTTACTTCATATTTAACATTTTATTTACTTTTTTTTTCATTTACTAATGGTTTACTGCTTTCATTTACTTTCATTCACGCATTTTTTAAAGAACCTTGTTTGGCATCTTTTGAGGTCCCATGGTGAGAGTTGAGCTGGACATGCGTGTTTGTCTTGAAGCTCAGCGGTGGAGGGAGGTCAGAGAGAAGTCTCCGCTTTGATTAGTCTCCGAGTGCGTCAGCAGATGTTAATGAGGAGACCTTGACCGGCTGCCTGTCCCGCTCTGGCGGTCTTTGTTCTCTGCGTGGAGCTGCTCAGCTGACAGGTGCTGGATGAGGCCGTCAATTATCAGAGCTGAATATCTGTGTCAAGCTCCATGAATTGATCCAATAAAGAGTGCAGTGACAGAAGCGTCCACCGCGGCTCATCTTCATTACCTGCTGAGAGCGTCCTTTGTGACAGACCCCCGCTGCCCCTCAATGGGGCCGATTATTGGCCGGAATGATCCGATCCTCTGGCTTTGATGGATAAATCGTTTGCTTTTTATTAAAACTCAGAGGTTTGGTTACTGAGGTGTGTATGAGGTGAAATAATTTTATATGGTTTCTCCTGTTGGTGGAGTGGACAAAGAAAAGGAAATGTATGACTTTGGGTTTAAATTAAATGGCTAAAACACTGATATTTCCATTTATTTAATATGCTTATTGAATTTTAACAAGTGGTCATTTATTAGATTTAACTCGTTCTTTTCAGACAGATGATAGATTGGGACTTTTTTATGGAGCCTTATGAAATGGTTTAATTTTTTTTCTGAATTCCATTTTCAGTTCCATTTTTCCATTTAAAATTTTCTGGATTCCATTTTTATAGATACATTTTAGTTATAAAATAGTATGTACATAACAACAGTTTATTAACAGTTTAACAAAAATTGCGTTTTCAGGGCCTGGTTTTTTTTTTCATGTTGTTGTTGTTTTTCAAAATGCAAAAAAATAAAAAATAAAATCCCCTTTTTTTCAGTTAAAAATTTTCTGGATTTATTTTTAATTGTTAAATTCAATTCTAATAATCAAAAAGCATATTATTTATAAATAATATAATATAAATATATACAATTAGATAAAATCGTGAAACTTATGCAGTATTGATAACGCAAAAATTTCCCTATTGAATTTAATTTTTTTTTTTTATTAAAATTGAGCAATAAAAACACCTTATTAATTGAAACAATAAATCCTAATGATTTATGATTTTTTACAATAATCGGGCCCAAATTTTTTTATTTATTTTTTTGCATTTAGGGTTAAATACAAATTAACAATCAATCAACAACAGAGTTTTGTTTAAAAGGAATGTTTATATAAATTTTTTATAAATCGTGTTAGCAGTAATTCATCAAATTATGTAAAAACAAAGTGTTTTTTGCATGAAGCAGATAGCACTCAGCACTAATTTTGTTGGATGTCTGAGCCGTTACCTGTTTTGCATGATGATTTTTTTATTTGTGACTTCATCACTTTCTGGCCGAATGCATGTGCTCTTTTCTGCTGATGAGACACCCAGTGACCTCCAGAAGCAGACGGGCGATCCTTTGGCACGTCCTCACGCTCTTTCTCTCTGCTTCAAGGAAGTTTCTTGTTCTCAGTCAACAAGGCTTTTTCACAGTGATGCAGAGGAAGCAACTTCATCTCCGTCATTGTGAGTGTTGCATAATGCTGATTTTAAATGTGGCACGCTGAAGTGTTTTCATGCGGCGAGAGAAAGTGTGCCAGTTCAGGCCCAGACCAGAGACATCCATCATGCAGCAACAGCAGCGTTGTTCACATCCTCTCGTGAGAAGCCAGCAGCAGACTCTCTGAACTGAGGCAAATGAACTACTCACCGTTTTATGATGTTAGGAATAAACCTTTAATATTGTTAGAAATGTGAGAGGTGTGACTTCTCAAATTAAGTATTCACTTTTCAGTTTGCATTTTTGTTTTTATTGATTTTTTTAAATTATTATTATTGTTTATTTCTTTTGAAAAGACAAATAACTAAACTACGTTTTTGAAAAGAAATAGTCTTTTTGAGGAAGAATATTTTTTCATTTTAAAATTAAAGATGTTTTTAATAATAAAAATGTGTGAGTTCTTTAGTATTTCATAGGTACGATTACATTTTTATTTATTATTTTAATATAAATTTAGTTTTGGTATCAGGCATTACAATTATTTTTTGTTTTTTATTTTATATTTGTAATTTATTTACTAAACTTTCATAGTATACATTTGATGCTATTTAGCATTTCATAGGTAAGATTAAATTGATTTATCTTTATACAATGATTATTTTTTTATTTTTATATCTTATTATTTTAATAGAAATTTACTGTTATGTATTATCTCTGATATTATATCATCAAAAAAATTATAAAATGGTAAACAGATGTAAAAAAAAAAAAAAGCAAACAATGCTTTATTTTTTTTTTTAAATCTGTTTACCATTTTATTAATTTTTTTAACAATTTGAGTTTTTCGTAGGTACAATTTTTATTTATTTATTTAGCATAGTTAAAACATCTTTTGGCTGTGATTTGTTCATTTTCCACTTTTTTTATATTTTGCATTTTTCAGTAAATGGCAAGTAATTAAGTTGTACTTCAAGTTTATGGCTGCTTGACTGTTATGACATCTTTTTTGGAGATGGCTGTTAGAAAGAGGCTTTGACCATGATTGCATTGTGATTTATATTTAATTTACATAATGTTGTTTTATTTTTTTATGCAGGTTTTTTTTTTTTGTCCTTCTTTTTCTTTTTTCTTAATGCATTTATAAACATGATGTTTGGGTCCAGTCCTGCGCCATCACGCATGAGATATTAGAGAGAAAGTCTCCATCTGTTTTTGATGCTCACCAGCAGTGTGAAGAGCTTGGCCATCAAATCAGCCCTGACACATGTTCAACATCAGGAGGAATCGCTTCCCATTAAATAGTGGAAAGAATTACCATAGTTTTACTTCGCAGTCCTTTGAGTTAACAACTCTGGCAAATGTTCCAGCGCGAATGGACGCTTTTAATTCTCTTTCTGGTCTCTGTGGGGAAGGACTCAGACATATATGACTTGATTTAGGCTGAGCTGTAATGCTGCTTATTCATCAGCAGATAAATCTCACTTTAAGATGCTGATTAATCATATCACGTCACTGCCCAGCCCTGCACTTCACTGACGCTACGGAATTAACATACAAAAAAAGTATTTTATAAAATCATATAAATTTATGTATGTGTTATATAAAACTTTTGATCCATGAAACATTTTTTGATGTAAATAATCCCTTATTTTATGAAGTATTTACGGCAAATTCACAAAAAAATTTTTTTTTAAAGTGAGTATAAAATATTATATGTATACATATATAAATATTTGAATAACATATAATAATTAAATGTAGTATTATAAAATAATACATAAAAATTGCAAATGCAAATAATCTATTATCCAATGCAATATTTACTTCAAATTCACCACATACTATTTGAAAACTGCAAATATGTTTTAACTTGTTTTTTGGTATAGACACTCTGATATTAATTGGCTAAATGGTTACAGTTACCAGTCGATGCATTAATCGTAAACATGAACATTTGCATATGCATATAGCACCTGGTATACTGTTTTATCAAAGCAGTTTCTGTGTTTTCAGCTTAGAGATTAATACAGTGTCTAATTGACAGTGAGTTTTAATATCTCATCCACCAAATTAATCTTCTTTCAAGATATTGAAAGCATGTTTACTCCCAACCCAAGCCAGATGAACAGTGAATGTGCTTAAATTAGGCCTTATATGACTTTAAATGAGGCAGCAGCTTATTAGCAGATCACTCTTTTACATGTTAGAAAAAGGAGAAATAAGTCACGTTATCTCAGCAGCTGCAATCTGAAGCCAGTAAATCAAGCGTGGCGTGTTATCAGAGCTGTGGACGGATTGAATCTGAGCCGTAATATCACATCACATGCTCCGGCGGCGGGATGTGCTTCTCCATGTCAGATTTCATTCCCACGCTAATTACCGTCCCGAACAAATCCGCCAATCGAGCAACACTGTCATAACAGAGCAGAAGTCATGAGAGTCAGCTGTACGTCACAATCAGTCAGTGCTGGTAAAGAACAAAAGATGGAAAAAGCTCAGCATTCACAACACACATTCAACTGAACGATTCATCAGGAGCATAAATAGGCTTGATTATGATGACATGTTGACTTATCTCTCCTGCTGTGTTTAAAGAGGGAAACGGAGCACATTAACCTTCTGCAGGAGAAGTCAAACATTCGTCTGTGAGCTGCTTTCAATGTGCATCACACGACAGGGACTCATTTGCTAAATGTAATTCATTGATTTGGCTTACAGTGTAGAAATGGGTTCAAGATGCAGTATGTAGAGCAGGCCGATACTTGGGCTTTGTGAGATTATTGCCATCGGCTAATAATCATTCACAGATTATAGAATTAGCTGAGCTTTGCTATGGCCAATTAATATTAATGTTAATTTCTCTTGGGGATGAATGGTTGGATGAATGGATAGATAGATTATAGAATTACTAGAATTAATTGAGCATGGCTCATTGACAATAAATGTTCATTCCTCTTGTGTAAATTCCAAAATTTCTATTTTCAGTTTTTTTTTTAAATAAGCTAATAAATAAAACATCACATAATATTAAGTAAATATTGAGTAAATATTATGCAATTGTGTGTTTTGTTAATATTATGTATTGTTTATTTAATTTCAGCTGTCTCATTTAGCATTAATAAATCATAATTTCCAAAAATGTGTATTATTTATCTATTATTGGAAATTGTAAATATTCAATAAAAATATCTAATATAATAAATAGTGTGTGTGTGTGTGTGTGTGTGTGTTTTAATTAATTTGTATATATATATATATATATATATATATATAGATATATATATATATATATATATATATATATATATAAACATATATATATATATATATATATATATATATAAAACATATATTTATATATATATATATAACGATAAACGCCATTTTATAACAATATAAATATAAAAATATAAATAAATATATATATGAAGAGTTCGGTTGCAAAACGCGATAAACGCCATTTTTTGACATTTGGATTTTATTATTGGAAATCACTGTTCAGATGTACTTTAATCTATGTGTGAATTGCTGCCATTAATAAGATTTAAAAATGTAAATTTTAAGCCTACTACAAAATGTATTTTTTCACAAAACGCGATATCCGCCAGCCCAGTTTCTTTACAAAGTGCGATATAACGGTTAGGCTGTATAGAACGTTCAGGATGCTGCGCGAGCTCAGGATGTCACGCGAGGAGAGACAGTCACCGCCGGTGAAGTGCTCCGAGTTTGCTCAGTGATTTAACGATAATATCAAAACAAAAAAACATGTATTTTTAAAAAGAGGATTCAATAGGCTAACTAAAAAAACGTTTACCATTTTATTGTTTATACTGTAGGCAAGCAGTCAACCACACAGACCACACAAACAAACACACACACACAAAAAAAAAAACACACACACACACACACACACACACACAAACAAAACATTGATTCACTAGCTTTTCTTAATGGTATTACAGTAGTACAATATAGCCTAAGGTTGATATATAGCGTTTTGCAAAAAAAAAAAAAAAAAAAAAAAAAAAAAAAAAAAAATCAATAATGTTTATGTTCTGGACAAAACTAACTCAGAATCTTATTATTATTAATCAATCTTTGTATATACTATTCCATATATTTATGATGTATTGTTTTTTTAACCAATTTAAGATGTTTGACAATGTTAAGATAAAATATGTTGCATTTTGGCATGGTTTTTTTGACTTATTTATGAACTATTTATGGACATAAAATTAAATAAAAAATATCCTGGATTTGAAGAATATTGTGTCCCTGGCCTTCACTGAGCTCAAGTAATAGTTTAATGTACAAAAAATTGTGAATGAACTTGACTGTTGATGTCTTAAATAATAATGTCAAATAACCAACATTTCTCAAAATGGATATATCTCGTTTTGCAACGAAACTCTTCATATACATATACACACACACACACACTCACCTAAAGGATTATTAGGAACACCTGTTCAGTTTCTCATTAATGCAATTATCTAATCAACCAATCACATGGCAGTTGCTTCAATGCATTTAGGGGTGTGGTCCTGGTCAAGACAATCTCCTGAACTCCAAACTGAATGTCAGAATGGGAAAGAAAGGTGATTTAAGCAATTTTGAGCGTGGCATGGTTGTTGGTGCAAGACGGGGCGCTCTGAGTATTTGACAATCTGCTCAGTTACTGGGATTTTCACGCACAACCATTTCTAGGGTTTACGAAGAATGGTGTGAAAAGGGAAAAACATCCAGTATGCGGCAGTCCTGTGGGCGAAAATGCCTTGTTGATGCTAGAGGTAAGAGGAGAATGGTCCGACTGATTCAAGCTGATAGAAGAGCAACTTTGACTGAAATAACCACTCGTTACAACCGAGGTATGCAGCAAAGCATTTGTGAAGCCACAACACGCACAACCTTAAGGCGGATGGGCTACAACAGCAGAAGACCCCCCCGGGTACCACTCATCTCCACTACAAATAGGAAAAAGAGGCTACAATTTGCATGAGCTCACCAAAATTGGACAGTTGAAGACTGGAAAAATGTTGCCTAGTCTGATGAGTCTCGTTTTATGTTGAGACATTCAGATGGTAGAGTCAGAATTTGGTGTAAACAGAATGAGAACATGGATCCATCATGCCTTGTTACCACTGTTCAGGCTGGTGGTGGTGGTGTAATGGTGTGGGGGATGTTTCTTGGCACACTTTAGGCCCCCTAGTGCCAATTAAATGCCACAACCTACCTGAGCATTGTTTCTGACCATGTCCACCATGTACCCACATCCTCTGATGGCTACTTCCAGCAGTTTAATGCACCATGTAACAAAGCTCGAATCATTTCAGATTGGTTTCTTGAACATGATAATGAGTTCACTGTACTAAAATGGCCCCCACAGTCACCAGATCTCAACCCAATAGAGCATCTTTGGGATGTGGTGGAACGGGAGCTTCGTACCCTGGATTTGCATCCCACAAATCTCCATCAACTGCAAGATGCTATCCTATCAATATGGGCCAACATTTCTAAAGAATGTTTTCAGCACCTTGTTGAATCAATGCCACGTAGAATTAAGGCAGTTCTGAAGGCGAAAGTAGATAGAAAACACAGTATTAGTATGGTGTTCCTAATAATCCTTTAGGTGAGTGTATATGTATGTGTGTGTGTGTGTATAGATAGATAGATAGATAGATAGATAGATAGATAGATAGATAGATAGATAGATAGATAGATAGATAGATAGATAGATAGATGATAGATTTACTGGCTTCTTGTATAGCTTGAATGATTATTAATGTTCTCATATGTAGAGCATTTGTTGTGTTTTATAGGAATAATTCTCATGAGTGCGAGTGAATGATGAGCTGTTGCTTTAAGGTTTTCTCATTCGAAGCTTCTCGCTTTAGCTTCCTGTTATGGGCTGTAATGGAAAGCCGTCGAGTCCTGACAGAAAGCAGACTGATGCTGTCATATGGCCGTGTGCATTTATCTGTGGGAAAGAAGTGATTTGTGTCTTGTTGTAATGTATTTGTTTAGGCTTGAGGATGGTGCGATTGCAGCTTGAGTTCATTTCTCTGGCATCCTCCATTACAGGGACACGTCTGCTATCTGAATGTCAGCGCAGTCTAAATGTTTTCATTTGTGTCAGCTGCTGTACGCAGAGCTGCAGATGGAAGAGCGTGATGGGATGAGCAAATCCGTCTCATGACATAATTGGTGGCGTGTTTTCAGTAGTTTAAAAAGTCTTACATTGCATGGTAACCTCTCAGAACACCTATAATACCTGTATTTATAGCCCACAGTCGTGAAAAACCTGTAGACATATCTGTGAATTTAAAAAATGTATGCCTGGAGGAGTGAAATTGAAAGTCATGGAAACTTGCATTTTTCTTGCCTTTAACTTTTTGTGAATGCAATCTGATCCAGTATATGTATGTGTTAACATTTAAAAATAATAATAATAATAATATATATTTATTATATAATATTTAACTATTACTTTTCAATAGAAATCACCAACAGTCATGAAAAACTTAGAAATGTCTTGGAGTTTTACAAATTTAGCCTGGAAGTCATTTCAATGTGTCAAATTGAAAGTCATTGAAATTTCTATAGCAAATAAGCTTTTTTCTTGGCTACAACTTGCTCTTTGTGTGTGCAGTCCCGGTGTGCCTCACACGTCCTGAAAAGTGAAGCTGCGTGCTCTTTGATCGCCCCCTTGTGGTTGGCTGCAGGACAGGTTATAAACCCCGCCCTCTCCATGTAAACGAACAAAAAAAAAAATTACACTTCCAGTATAATTTTCCGAAATATGTTTTTGGTCATTTCAAGTAGTTGTTATCATGCTGATATATGTTCAATTGTTCGTTTTTATGATAAGTTTGATTTTAGCTAGTAATTTGATGGTATAAAAACGGGGTGTGTCGTTATGTTTGATTGGGTCTGTGGGAGTTTGATACCGCAGCTCCAACCTCATGACACTTCAGCGTAGACTCTGGCTCCAAACGAATCTCTACTACGCAGACTCTGGCTCCAAATGACGTCATTTATTCAAGAAGGCAATGGCCATACTGAGATGCTATGGCTTCACTTTTCTGTAGTGGAAGGAAGTGGAGACGCGTCATCCATCTTTTTTTACAGTCTATGGTGCAGTCTTATCCAGTATGATGACTAAACATTCATTTATTCACATTATTTATGTACTGGCCATGCAGTATTTATTTATTTATTCAAAGCCCCTTAGAACACTTCATATACCCTAGAGTACCAATAATACAGTTTTTATACCCCACAATCATAAAAAACCTGGAAATATCTTTGAATTTTAAGAAACGTAGCCTTGAAAGAGTCATTTCTGTGAGTTAAAATTGAAAATCATGGAAATTTCTAGAGCGAACTGCATTTTTCTTGGCTATTTGTGAGTGCAATCTTATCCCGTATTTACATGCTTCAATTATTCAGTAATCAAAGTGGGAAAGTTATGGAAATTCTTTGGTCAAAAGGTTTGAGAAGCCTCTATAATAAAGATGCACTATGAGTGGTTTTGAATGAGAGCCTCTGCTTAAAGACTAAATGTAAGTGGTTGCTTTGGGGCAGAGAGATGCTCTTGTAATTTCGTTAATAACACTGATGCGCCTCGTCCTGGCATGTGAGGACCAATTTTGAGTTTGAACAGACCTTCAGTTCCTCTCCAAGTTTTACTTCTCTAATTCTGCCTCTATTCGTAGACGCCACTCAGTGGTATTTAACTCCAAACGCTAATGAACAGCCTCATCACATCAATGGCCATCATGGAATTTTTATAATGAGTCATAAAGTGCCTTAAGAATAAAGAAGTGACCCGGAGTCTGGATAATTATGGGCTGGCTAATGATGAAGTGTTCCCACAATCCTGACTGCTGCTGAGAAGCGTTCTCAGGCTTTCTCAGGTCAATCTAACCTGCTTATTGGCACCGTGTTCCTCTCACACCCTTATTACCCTTTCAGGCAGAGCCAGCAGAACTGCAGTTTGGAGCACCTGGTTTTGCCTTCAGTGATTACAGGTTATTACTTGGTCCACAAATGATTCAACAGACTTGTAGGATATTGTATCTGAGAACGTAACTGGTTCTGAATTGTTGCTGTCTTTGTGGTGTCATTGATGCCAGCTTAATGCCTTAAAGGCACAATATGCTCAATGTAATTTAATGGCAGCAACAGATGGCATGAAAGTAGCACTTATCCTCAGAATGGACAAATATCAACTGATCTATCATTACTTAAATTATGACTTGAGTGATACTATGTAAGACTTATAGGATATATTGGCCACTCAGCACTGTAGTTTTTAGTAACTGCATTTTTTTTTATTCATTATTTTATTTACTTTTAGTAGTATTAGTAGTATTTTTAAATAATTATATAATATTTTTATTATTATTTAATGTTTTTATCTATTTATATTTATTTTTATTTATTTGTTTTATTTTTTGAAGAAGAAGACAAAGAAATTGCTTTAAAATAATTATAATAATAATTGTTGCTCTTGTACTTTTGCCCTTGTATATATGTGTACGAAGCACATTACAGGACTGGCCTAGAAATGGGTTAGTTGGGTCTTGTGACTGCTAGTGATGGTATCACCTTCCAGACTCCTCAGACAGGCCTTGTTCTGTAATCTTACCCATGTCACGATATCGCTTTTGATTCCATGATTGGTCTGTGGGACACTTTCCAACCTTCTCTTGTGTTTCAAGGCAAACTCGTTTTTTTGCATTTCAGTTTGGTCCTTTAATTTGAAAATAAGTGTGTATTCTACCATTCTTGTTTTTAGTTTCCAAGTTTTTAATGATCTGCACAGTTAAACCATTACAATGTCTGAACCACTTATCAGTATTTTCTCTTTTTCAGATGCAGCAGCTCTTCTATGAGAATTACGAGCCAAACAAGAAGGGCTACATCCGTGACCTCCACAACAGCAAGATCCACCGGGCCATAACCCTTCACCCCAACAAGAACCCGCCGTACCAGTATCGCCTGCACAGCTACTTGTTGAGCCGCAAGATCGCGGAGCTGCGCCACCGCACCGTCCAGCTCCACCGTGAGATCGTGCAAATGAGCCGCTACAGCAACACCGAGGTGCACAAGGAAGACCTCCAGCTGGGCATGCCTCCGTCCTTCATGCGCTTTCATCCCCACCAACGTGAGGAGGTGCTAGAATGGGAGTTCCTCACTGGCAAGTACATTTTCTCATCCTCAGATGGGCAGCCTCCGCGTCGGGGCATCGACTCCTCGCAGAAGATGGCGCTGGACGACATCATCATGCAGGTTATGGAGATGATTAACGCCAATGCCAAGACGCGAGGAAGAGTCATCGACTTCAAAGAGATCCAGTATGGCTACCGAAGGGTCAACCCCATGTACGGGGCAGAGTACGTACTGGATCTCCTGCTGCTCTACAAGAAGCACAAGGGGAAGACCATGACGGTTCCCGTTAGGAGGCACGCCTATCTGCAGCAGACTTTCAGTAAGATCCAGTTCCTGGAAGACGAGGAGATGGATGCCCGAGTCCTTGCTGCCAGGATCAACCAAGACTCGGACTCGCTGTCCTTCCTTTCCAACTCTCTCAAGATGCTTGTCCCGTTCAAGCTGAGCGGCCAAGCCGGCCTCGAACAACACGAACCCAAAGAGAAGAAGATCAACATCCTCGTGCCCCTGGCGGGACGCTACGAGATCTTTGTGCGCTTCATGGCCAACTTCGAGAAGATCTGCCTGATTCCCAACCAGAATGTCAAGTTGCTGATTCTGCTCTTCAGCACAGACAACAACACGGAGCGCATCAAACAAATCGAACTCATGAGGGAGTACCACATGAAGTATCCCAAAGCCGACATGGAGATCAAACCGGTTTCTGGACCCTTCTCCCGTGCTCTGGCCCTGGAGGTCGGCTCGGCCCACTTTACCAATGATTCCTTGCTCTTCTACTGTGATGTGGACTTACTGTTTACCCCCGACTTCTTGAGCAGATGTCGCGGGAACACCATACTGGGGGAGCAGACGTACTTTCCCATCATCTTCAGCCAGTACGACCCAAAGGTTGTCTATGCGGGTAAGGTGCCCAGCGACAACCACTACGTGTTCACCTCCAAAACGGGCTTGTGGAGACACTACGGTTTCGGGATCGTCTGCGTCTACAAAGGAGACTTGGTCAAAGCGGGTGGCTTTGACGTCTCCATCCAAGGTTGGGGACTGGAGGACGTGGACCTCTTTAACAAATTCATCCAGTCCGGGATCAAGCTGTTCCGCAGCACAGACACCGGCATCGTGCACGTCCACCACCCCGTGGTTTGTGACCCCAACCTTGATCCCAAGCAGTATAAAATGTGCCTGGGATCCAAAGCGTCCTCGCATGGCTCCACGCAACAACTGGCAGAGCTGTGGTTGGAGAAGAACGACCACGGTTTCCGAAAGATCTCAAACTCTAATAATGAATCAGTGAGGACAGAATAGACCCGGCAAGCGCACAAACCCACCCACCCGTCTGTCTTCCTCTTTATGGTGTTTTTTTAACTACCTTATTTATTTTTTACAGAAAAGACTTCTGTGGATATATTTTGAAACAAGAACTCGTTTTTTAAACTGTACAGGAGCAGCGCGACACTTTCAGACTCTGATCTTTTTTTTAGCAGCATAAGGAACATTGATCTATTTTACCAATCCAATACTGATCATTATTTTTATGGCACCTCACATACAGACTGCTGTGGACCTCGCTGGAAAATGTGTCAGGATGGAAGAGGGAGTATGGACACGGACATGTGGTGTCTGGCAAACGGTAAATGTTTATTTGTGAATGTTTACAGAGAGCTATGAACAAGTGATTCATCCTTGGGAAAGGGGATCTATAAAATAACAATCTTAATTGTGACAATTAAGGGCCATTGATCAAAAGTCGCTCCCATTTTTTTGGCTTTTGGTTTGTTTTTCCAGTTTATTTGTCTGGGGGATCCATTGCAACACTGTTTTGTTTCCATTGGTTTTGATTTATTTTTTATTGACTTCTGTGAATGAAACTGCTGGATGTAGATCTTTCCAACTCATTCCCACTGTCTAATTTATTGAACGTTTGGTTTCGTACAATATCGGGCTGAGGTTGTGTATATTAGAAATTGTATAACCGTCTCAGTCATGGATAGTGTTTTTGTTCCTCTACGTTTTCCTCTCTCTATCTCTAATTGCTTTGATTACCAAAGACTTTTTTGCACAGTTGCTGTAGGTGATTTTTGTTTGAACGTGCTTGTGTGTGTATGTGCGCATGTGTGGATGTCTGAATGCAAGACGGTGGAGTAGGAAAAGGGTTTGAATTGTACTGTAGGATGGTGGTACTGATGACCAGATTTCTATTCTATACGGCTTTATGAACGTATGTCGACAACAAGCAACAGGTTTAATTTGCTCCTGTTCGTTATTTAATTTTTGAGACGGTTGCATAAAGGCCATTCTCCTGTTATTGAGCCATGCACTCCACAGAGGGAATCGGCCCAAACCGCCACCTCGCCTTCTGAAACAAAGACCAATCTCCCACAGTAGTCTTGTTTCTTTTTTTCTTTCATTCTTTTTCTGGGGTGTTTTCATACTTCAGTTCTCTGTTAGCCCCCATACAAATGGGACAAAGGTTTTATATTTAATAAAATGGAAAATGTTTATCCAAATGCATCATGTTTTGATTTCTGTGTCCAAAAGGTGCCATGCCTTAAAGCCATTTTGTTTGCCTTTAAATTGCTTTTTAGAGCATCCAAATGCACACATTTAAAGGAACGTTCCAGTTGAGATCTATTGGTAACTCACAAACAGATGTTTACTGTAGTGCACTATGTATATGTGACAAATTCAGTGCAGAAAGTGCCTGCATTAATTATTCCATACAAAAATTTTTATTTGATGTGTAATGTCATCTAAATCATCCTTTTAGCAGCAAAACAGCTTTTTAGTAGATGCTTTATCCAAAGTGACTTTTATGCAAGGATAAAAAAAAAAAAAAATACATCAGTGAGCATTTTTCTTGGGAATCAAACCTCTGACGCTAGTAAGCCTGTTTGTGCAATTCTTGAGTTTTCTTAAGTCCTTTACTGGTATCAATGCCAGTATCTTGCGAAACTTGCCAGGGTTACCAGCTCTATGTCGTCATGACAGGATAGAACGATTGGATTTAACTTTGCATAAACAATGTTAATAAACAATCTTTCACACAACCTAAAATATTATGACTTCCATTGTGGGACATTACTGTTTTTATGAGTTGTGAAATGATGCTTTCAATAGCTCAATTTGCATTAAACCCAGAAAACAACTAGAGTATCTAATCTCATGTTGTGTTGCAAGCATTTTGACCCAGATTTTCTTCTTCCCGAAAATGCTAATCACACTGGACTAAAACCAAAAATAATTTAGATTTTTTATTTTTTTTACTTTTTGGGGGGATTTTTTCCCCACCTGTTACGTGTAGTGTTTCTGTTCAAAAATGATCAGCATACAAAAAAAACTGCTTTAAAATTTCTCATGATATAATATTCCCGAATGTTGAGTTCAATCTTTTTATGAACTTGTTTTCTTTCAACTAGCACAGATTTTGTGTTTCCTATTGGAACCGACTGATCGTAGGCCTCATTGATCTGAGTTTATGCACCTGTGCTAATTGAAAGAAAACAAGTTGACTATCACACAATTTTTGACCTGGAATGCCAAATTAAGAAATGTTTTTCTGCACAACACAAAGAGTTCATAAGTCAGAGTGAAATTACATTTTAAAAATAAAATGATGTCTTTAAAAATCTCACTGTTGAAAGCTTCCCAAGCTGTGACCTGGTAGAAGAGTTCAGAAGCGAGGAATGGATGCTGACCGGCAAACATTGCAGGTAATTATAGGAGGCCCCAAAACTGCAGCGGCCAACAAGCATCACCTTCATGAAATGCAAGTCTTCACGCACACGTGGAGAAACTCCCACGTAAGCATAAGCCAAGACCTGAATTGATTCACCTTTCCTGCTGTTGATCGTTACTCAATTTAAAACATATAAGCTATACCTTTTTCTCCGCACCACAAAATCAATGCTATCGAGAGATCTTATTCAGTGCTGTACTGGCTCTGTTCCAAAACCTTGAAGGCTGCCTACACTGAGTGCATTTTAATGTGCTTTCGCTATTAAACCTGTGCCAAAATGTAGGCAGAATTGTTATAAGATACCTTAAATTTACATTTGATGTATCTTAAATAGAAAACGATTTCCCATTGCAAGAAACTTGAAGAAAAACCAATGCAAGACGGCAGATGAACTGAGAGAAAAGTTAGTTGATAGAAATATTTTTATGTTTTTTTTGAGATTATACTCTAATGTCATTATATGTCTCTTCTGAGGACTGAAACAGTCTCTTATGTTGTTTTTCAAGTCAGATTCGTGGTGCCTCGGTAGGCAGCGAGCAGCTCACTAGGTTTTGGAATGGAGCCCATGTTTCTACCATTTTCCTCCAGTGTTCCTGCCCTGAGAGTGGATTCTAATCTGCTTTGTGGTTTTCTTTTTTCCTGCTTGAGTTTGAGTCACGGCACCATATGATGACAGCCCTGCTTGATTGTGCAATTCCCTTTATACAGGACTATGATTCAGGAGATATCTTGCATTTGACATGAGCAGCCTGTGTTTCGTTTGACCCACTGCTCCTAATATTCCACACACACACCTTTAAAATAACATTCCTTGTGTGTGAAACGGGGCACTTGAGGAATGAGCAGGTTTAGGGTTTTTGCTTGAGAGACTGAGAGGAGTTTTTGTCTGTACTTGAATATCTGTGGTTTTCTTAGCGAGTAAACCATGCTCATTTAAATACGTTTATTTTCTTTCTCAACATTAGGCTAAATTCAACACTGTAATACCATACTGAGGATAAAATTACACTTCTTTTTCCCCCCAGTTATACTTTTAATAAAGTGTTGGATTAAAAGTCAGTTCTGTTACAATTTCAATAAGGAAATCACCCTAAGAAGCCATGCATTTGCATTGTGAAAAATGTATCAGGGTTATTATCATTAACTAAAACCATAAAAAAGAAATTAATAAATTAAATAACTTATTTTTCTCTCTTTTTTAAAACATTAACTTGTAGTATTAAAGCTAAATAAATTAAAACTAATAAATTCATTGAATCTTATATAATCCTAAAAAAATTATATTAAATAAAAAACATAAAAATGACAAAAACGCAACAAATGCACTAAAACTAACTAAAAGTGGTCAGAAGAAAATAGTCTAATTCATACTGTGTGTGTGTGTATAATCAATCTTGTTTTATTTGAAATATTTCAGCATAATTTTATATATATATATATATATATTAGATAATAATATATAAATAATATAAATCTAAATATTTATATAAAATAAAATATATTATAAATTATCAATTATAATATATGTTTTAAATTATTATAAATATCTGTGCTTTCTAAATAGATACTTATCTAGCTAACATTTCTGGTCTCGCATGTTGAGATAAATGAATAATCCAGAGTCAAAACCATAATCAACACTGATATTAGACCCAGATATTCAATAGCGGTCTGTCAACATGGGTTTTTAATTTTTATACACCCCCAGAATTAAATACTTGGTTACATTTTTGATTGTAACCACAGAAGCTTTAACTTACAAACATCCATTTAATCCTACAAAATCAAATGAATACTTCAAGTAAATCTTCAACTCAACCAAATCATATAAAAGTGAAAAAAGTTTGTAAATAAGTTTGTTTTGCATGGCAGTCGATGTGCTTATTGACAAGTAAGCTGGAAACAAACATGTCAGGACTAAAACTGAATGCCGCCTTTGTTCGACTGCCATCTCATTTATTTGCATGAACATGAATTTGCAGTTGTATGATGTTCATAGTTGATGTGCTGACCAGTGTTAAACTGAACGTTCTGGTTTAATGTGTTTTAGTCGTGACCTGACTGGCCAGAAGAGCTGAAACCAGATTAATAATGGTGGCTGGAGCTTGTTAAGTCTCGCTTGAACAGCAGGCAATTGGTTTTAATGTGAAACAGTGCTGTGTCATCACCTGGCTTTCAAAAGACCAAATATTACCCAGCCATGATTTTTCCTGGCACCTTGCTGCCAGTCTTTGGCATGAATCTCTCTGGCTTGGCTTACGGCTTCTGCTGTGAGGTGGATGTGTTTAAAAGAACAGCTAAATTACTAGTTTCTGAAGTCCTTTACTGACGCGACTGCTTCTGATCTGTGTCAAACTAAGATTTTTATTTCTTTGGTGGACGATGTGGCCAAGTGGTTAAAGATGCAAGCTGGAAAGAACTTTCTAGTTCAGTGAAAAATTACAAATGTTCCAACATACTTCCTCTTTCTCCCTCTAAATTGCCTAAAATGTCCAGGTTTTGGCTTTGTTTTCCTATTGTTTTCATACTTGCTGATAGTAAAGACTGTATTTAGTTTGACCAATAGCGTGCAGGCATTGAACACAGTCGACCAATTGTGGCGAGGAGGAGGCGGGATCTACAGAAAACGTCCAAAACAATCAAATAGCCTAATATTAAGTAGCCTATGTGGACTGTAGGGAGAACAACAACAGATAAATAAAGACAAAATCCGGGCATTTTAGGGAATTTAGAAATCGCAGCCAAAAACCTTTGGATAACAATATCAGATGAATTAGTAATAGCAAAGTCATTGTAACTCGGCGGCCATCTTTGAAACACCTCTCCAGCATACAAGTGCAACTCCTATCTCTTTGAATCGGAAAACATCAAAATCTCCAAAACTATTTAGTAAACTTTTCATATTTGAAGTCTTTGGTAATAGTTAATTTGGTATTCAGTTGTAATTCACAGGTAATTCACTCCAAAGTTTTTATCCACATCGTTGGACAATAATTCAACAAATCTCTGCAGGTGTCATGATTAAACTGAGCTGGGGTGCGTTTCCCAAAACCATAGTTGCTAACTAAGTTCGTAACTTTGTTGGTTGCAATGCAATTTCCCATTGCCAACCAACTAAGTTGCTAACAGGTTAGCAACTATGGTTTTGGGAAACGCACCCCTGACTGGGTCACTAAACATTTTTCACAGATCATTTAAAACACATTTATTCAGACGTGGCCTAAAATACTGATATCTGAGTGTGTTGTTTACTTACACTAATTTCTACCTATGAAAGCCGTTTTCTGTCATGGAATTAAAAAATAAATAAATAAATACTTTCCCCTCACAGTTCTGAGTTTAAATCTCACAATTCAGACTTTTTCTTGCAATTGTGAGATATAACATCAGATTTGCGATAGGATACTCTCTTCTAAAAAAAAAAAAAAAAAAAAAAAAAAAAAGTTCTGACTTTTAGTCTCTGAATTTTGAGTTACATCTGGTAATTATTATTAGTATTATTTTTAAATGAGACTTTTTTTTATCACACTTCTGACTTTTGCGCATTTCTATCTCACAATTCTGACTTTTCTATTGCAAATTGTAATGTAGGCTAATTCAGTTCTGACTTTACATCTCGTAATTTTGACTTCTTACAAATTGCAAGAAAAAAAGTCAGAATTGTGAGAGAAAAAAAACAAAATTACCTTTTTATTTTATTAGTTTTATTTATCATATTGGACTGCCTCTCCCCTCACGCGAGTCGATCTCGCGTTTGACGCACGCAGCTTTCTGATGTTTTCACTGGTTTAGTCATAAAAATCCGTATTATTTGCATTAACTTTGCGTAATATTTGGTCTAATGTTTCTGTTTTTATTTTTGTACTGTTGATTGTTTTCACCATTTGTTTCAGCAATATGCACTTCCTTCAAACCATAAAGTGTCTATTAAGACAAATCCAAACATCAGCAGGATAAGGAGAACAATAACACTACCCCTATGAAGGGTGGATTCTGACAGATCTAAGGCTTAGCAGGAGAAGGAGAAGGAGCAGTCGACCCTTCCGTCGCCGTCCAGTCCGTGTCCATTTTTGAATGGGATTAAATGGGAGGGCAGACGACAGACCCGCGGCGACGTCACGGCGACGTCACTGTTGGAACCAATCATAGGCGGAGACGTGACGACGGCGTACGTAAGAAATTTATCAAAAATAGTACGTGTACTAAGTACGTCTGAACTAGGTACGTAGCCTTAGATGACGCCTGATATATACGTCGTCTCAATATACGTCGCCTCACATGACGCCTGATATATACGTCGTGTCAACGTCGTCTTACACGAAATGTAAAATTGCATTACAGTGGATGTATTTGTAACAGGTTATTACTGTTATTTAGATATTTCCCCAAAAGTGGTAATAGTGCATAATAATTACTGCATAATAGAGTCTTTTATGTTTGATAAATTCTGTTTAGCTGTTAAGTTGGTGTTTGAAGTGAAGTAACTTACAGCACATCAATGTTTAGTTTGCTTGCTTGGATGCTACAAAAAGTACGGAAACACAGAGGATATGCATGATTTCTGCTTGAATCACATTTCTTTCTTGTTTCCTTGTGATCTCGACATAAAGAGAGTGTAATTTTAACAGAAATAAAGTTGTATTTATATTTATATATTCATTAGACATTCGATCTTTAACATTAAATGGCATCGAGAACAAAGTCGTTCTAAGCAAACATGCTTAGGTTTATTAATTTATCATATTTGGGACGCTAAGGCTGTGATATTAATGTTGTCCACTAGATGACGCCATGGGATTGATTTTAACCCAAATATAAGAAGTTTTTATTCTTATGAATTGAAAAAAAAACGCTAATGACTTACTTAATTTGGATAACTATGGTAAACTGACAGTATAGTTTATAATTACAGTACATAACAGAACTCTTTGAAATGTATATTTATCATTACATTTTTTTTACTTTTCTAGACCTCAAGACAAAACATCTCGATAGGATTAAATACAAACCCATATTTAATGTTTATTTGATTGACAAAAGTGCAAAAAAAAAAATTTCAATGTTTTCACTGACTAAATAAACAGTAATCTGTAAATATAAGATAACTGGGACAGAAACACGTTTCACACTGTGTCACATCAACTTTCCTTTTAATTTCAATGTTCAATTGTTTGTAAATCGAGGATAATAATTGTTTCTTCTTCAGCTGCTCATCAGACTGTGGTCATCATTGCCTGAATGTCCTTGTCATGATTGGTCATACATGTTCAATAAAGGAGACAGATCTGAACTGAACATTCACTCTGTCTACCGTGCTGCTGTAGCACATGCAGAATGAGAGCATTGTCTTGGTCTAATAACCATGGACTTCTCATGAAAGATGAATCTTGATGGCAGTGTGCGTCTCTGTACAATGCCAATATAATGCCTCCATGTCTGTGTACCCTCACACATTCCAGTTACTCATGCCTCTTGTTCTGATAAACCCCCATCCAATGAGAAATGTTAGCTTTTGCATCTATCACTAGTAAAAGTCTGGAAGACCCCATCTGTCTTTAATTTTTATATCTCTCCTTATCTTACACACTCAGTTCAGTTCACGGAGCTCTCTTTTACCAAGCTAATGAACTGAATCAGGAGTGTTAAATAAGAGAGACATGCAAAATCTGCATATACATGACCAGGACTAAGAACCAGGCCTAGGGATAAGCAATGAATGGAGTGCACCTGGCATGCAGAATTAGCTCCAACCCTAGTCAAACACACCTGCATTTTGCCAAACAGTTGTCTTAATTAAATTTATTAAGCACATCAATAGTAGTTAGATTTTTAATTAAAAAAATCCTTTAGATTTTTTTTTATCCTCCAATGTGGTGGATATTTCTTGTCGAAGTGAATTTCTCGCTATATCAGCATAGTTTTGTGGCTAAACATTTTGTGAAGCCTGCATTTTTCTGAATTGTACCATATCTGTTTCCAATAATATTCATTGTGTTTCACTGTTATGTGGAACACATCTCTTGCAACTCAGTCAACAAACTCATCTGCAAAGTTCATCTGTTGACTTAAAGTGCAATGTTGAAAAACATTTATATATATATATATATATATATATATATATATATCTATATATATAAATTTTAAAAAAAAAAAAAAAAAAAAAATATATATATATATATAATCATATATTATATATATATATATATATATAGATATATATAATAATTTATAACGCCAACACAAGATTCCATCAATATAGATCTAAATATGCAAACTTGCTCAATCACACTTGGGCTGCTGGCGCCCTCTGTAGGCATTTTTTATAATACATATTGTACATACATTAATTGTTTAGATGAACATTCCTTTATGTATTTTAACAGTGTTCAGTGAAACCATATGATTACTCGCTTTTAATGTTTTATTTAAACCAATTATTGCCTTGTCGTTACAGATATTTTAAGTCTACTTTTAAAGATTTACAGTTTAAGCAACTATTTTCAAGTCCTTTTCTGTATTACATAAAAAAAAAAAAAAATTTGCAGTAGATTGCTCATTTAACAAAATAATCATTAGTGACAGCCCAATTTAAAGTGTTTCAAAATGCACCTGAATTTTTAATACACTTCTTTAACAATTTATTAAAATACCTTTTCATTACCTTCTCTCGACCAAAATTATTTAGCTCAATGGTTGATATGCACATTTTATGGTCGACATGGACTCGGCAAACAGGACAATTGTGAGAACCATACCAGAGTGTTAAGTAAAATTATTAACATAACCAATATATCAAAAGTAAAACCTCAGAATGGCACATATCAGACTAATATTAATTAATGTGTGTGAATTTATGTTGATGTTATTGTGAAAATACAACTAATTTTCAGCTCTGTTGATGGTGTATAATTTGTAGTAAAATAATGTCAAACCAAAAAATTATTTAATTTACTCTATTTGAGGTATTGAGTGTATGTCACAGTCTGTGGAGGTGGCGTCTGTTGAGGCGGCGTACTTATCACGCGTCTGTTGAGGCGGCGTACTTATCACGCGGCTGTTGAGGCGACGTACTTATCACGCGGCTGTTGAGGCGACGTACTTATCACGCGTCTGTTGAGGCGGCGTACTTATCACGCGGCTGTTGAGGCGACGTACCCTTTTGACACGCAAAAGTACACGACTGTCGACTTCGGCAGGTAATCCTGTCACATTCCACTCGCCATAGTGTCCCCGCGCTGAGAGCGATATGAACACACCGCAGAGCCGCCTGTTGTTCCCTTCTGAATAAGTAATGACAGCAACCTCTCTCAGTTTGTCCCAAACCTTGACTGTTTCCATTAATTCGGCCATTAAAGTTCATGTATTTGTGTGTCATCCACTGTGTTCGACAGCAGAATGGATGATCCTTGCAGGCACTGAAGCGCGTCTTCACACACTTCCTCCCACATCTAACGATCAGGAACGTGTTCCTCAGACTCCAGATAAGATCCGTTTGGGCGACGTGATGTCGGGATGTGGACAGATGCAGGCCGTTCCCTGCTTCATCATCATGGCGAGTTCTGTGGTCGACTAACAAAGTTAATATATTTATACACACACACAATTTTGGTGCAGCCTATTATTTTGTTTTTTATTATATATACAGTGGCTCAAAGTGATCACTTCTTGACACTGAAATCACAATAAAATGGTCTTAGAAAATGAAATGTATATATAAATAAATACATATATATATATAGCTATATATATATACACACACACACACACACAGTAGTATATATATATATATATATATATATATATATATATATATATATATATATATATATATATATAGTGTATAAATAGGGGAAAAAAATATTTTTTTTAGTTTTTCAAAGTAGTTTTTTGTTTTATTTGGTGGTACATAAGGTCTGATTTTGTTTTAAAATATGACAATATAAAATATATTTTAAAAAACAATCACAAAAATAATGTAAATTTAATATTATTTAAATATGGTTACCTTGATTTTTTGACCTTTTTTGACCTTGATGTTGCTCAATCTTCCTTATAACACTGTTGTTGTTTTGATGAGGTTCTGGTGAGATGTGCTGTATAATCTCTCAGGAAAGATGAGTCCCTGCTCTTTTTTTTGACCCAAACAGCTCTGAATTCAAATTTGTTACACTTTTAAAAGCAAATTAAATAAAATGAACAAGGTTGTTCGTACATGACCAGCCGTCCATTCAGAGAGTGAGTGGAGCTCAAGCACTTGAATCATTTTATCACGCTCTGCTTTCAGAGAAAACAAAGTTTAAAAAGCAACATGCTAACAAGACAAGCATGAACTCGCGAGAGCATCTGCCATGCTGCTGTGGGTTTTGGGGAAGGTGATTAGCATCCATGAAGCGCCTGCTCATCCGCCTGCCAGCCAAACTTCCTCCACATTATACCGCCGAACTACACCGCCATTGTTCCTGGCCAAAGAAATGCAAAGATGTGCTTTATTTATGTGGCTTAAAGTTCCTGCGAATCAGCACTTTTGAGCGTCTCTGTGTGAAACATTTCCTGTTCGTTCTCAACCCAAATCCTAATGCTGAATTAAAGGGATCAGGTCTCCAAGAATTCAAATTCTGTACTTTACTCAGCCTATAGTGTCATTCAAAACCTTTATGGCTTCTCATACAATGAAAGGCGAGAAGGAATGAATATTAAATCTCTTTCTCACACATGTGGACTTCAGAAAACTTGGAATAGCCTATAGGCCTACTGTTTTTCTTGGAATAGGCTACTTTGCCTACTTACACATTTCCCACTGATATATTCAAATGTATAAAACATTACCACATAAAAGGAAATGTAAAATTTATCAGGGCTAAAAGTTCTCCAGCACTGAAAAAATAATACTACATTTAAAAAAAAAAAAAAATCACTTAAGCGTCCCAAATGATACGCTATGCACTTATACACTATGAAGCCTACTTTGTACTCAACCATGTATAGTATGAATTATGTAAGGTTATTATTTTGTCATTCATAATCAGAGTCTGATAGCCCTTCCCCCTTCGCTATGTAATTAAAGATGTGACAACTGAGTGTATGAAGTGTCCAACATTCAATTTTTTTCCGTTATTTAAGTGCATCATCCGGGTATTTAAAGTGCACTTTTTGTTTTTGGAATTTTCAGTGTAAACGCACTACTTGCACTATTTATACAACAAAACATAATAGAAAAGTGTATTAGTAAGTGATTTTGGACGCACCTCATGAGTTTGCATAACAATGGTATGAGAGGAGCACTGCTTTCACTCTCAACCAGACTAACATTACTAGCCAATCAAAATTTTTTGCTCTTATAAACATGAGACGTGCATAATAGTATCCAACTGCAGTCACAGCCCTGATGAATGGAGAAGCGTGACATGTTAAAAAAGATGTGTACAGTGCATTATCTCACTAGATTTGTTACGTAAATCATTTATAAACCTTTGCCAACACATGAGAATACATCAATCTGTTTCTAAATATGCCATTTATTTAACATTGCAATTTCAAAATAAAAGTTCCTGCATGTGCCCAAATATAAAAAAAATTAATGGATTTAAACAGTTTAATCGCCGCTTTAAAGTAAAAAAGTCACCAGGCCGTTGGCGCCCTCTGCAGGTATTTGTTATAATACATAATGTACTTAAAGTGTTAGTTCACCCAAAAATGAAAATTAGCCCATAAAATACTAATGAGGTCAGCGCTGCATGCGCTCGGTGAGTCTCGTGAATACCAACGTTTGTTTACAGGAGCAAAGGAATCAAAGTTTCCTTACTTTAGCAAAGGAAATCCAGTCTCCTCTTGGCTTATATCAAAATCCTCCAACATTCTTCTTTACAAATCCTCGTTTTGTACATCTAATTAGTGACCGTTGTTTTGATCTCTGCCCTGCGCTCCCGCGTTCGTCACTTCTGAGTGGCCATGCGCAAAGACAACCTCATACGTCATCCGCCCAGAATTGCTTCTGTGTACAACGGAGCACAAGCTAGATTAAATTGATTATTACATTTTAAATATGGCTATTTTTCTTGCAAAAACACATCGATTCGCTACAGGAGGACTTTGTTCACCCCCAGGAAATTTTTTTATGGTTGGGCACTTTTTATTTAACTTCTTTTGGACTGATGCACTGCAACACCCGTTGAGTGCCATTAAACAGCTTGAAAGATCAAAAACAATTTTTTATTGATAAGCTGTGATATAGCTCATAATTTTCCAAGTGTATGATAAAGCTTTCATTCTTCAGGTCAACCATATATTCATGAAAAAGAGAAATCAGTTTGAATAAAAGGAAAGCAATAACTTTGCCATAGTATCCTTTCAAATGTTAAAGTTGCTTTGCATGTGCTGAACCCCCCACCCCTGGAAAAAAGTTCAGGCTCAGGATTTTTTTTTTTTTTATTTAACCCCTGAATTATAACCCCCCTAAAAAAAGAAATCACACTTTATTACTGTATTTATGATGAGTAAACAGTATACAAATTACATTACTTAGACATTACACATTAAATAGATAGGCTGTTTTATTTGATATTATAATTTCTATATATTTTTTATATTTTTATATATGTATAAAAATATCACATAAAATAATGTTGTAAATATAAAATACATAAAAATCATAAAGTATGAGCTAGTTTTACTTTTAATTTTGTAAATATTATTTATAGAAATTTAAAATATATGAAAATAATAACCATTTAGTAAAAATAATCATAAAAAAAATCTTAATTTAAAAATATATATTTTTAAAAATCCCAAATTAAATTAATGTTTTGAAAGGAAATATAGGCAGTGTTTTATTACTTTATTCATTCTGATAAACAAACTATATTTTATATATTTCTTATATAAAATATTTAAAAAAAAATGTAAATGTAAAACATTTTTAAAAATCACAAAAATGTGGAAACATTTTATCAAGATGAGCAAACACAAAAACTATTAATGACATTATACAGATGAAAAAATTTAAAGTTATATTTGTATTTGTATTTTATATATTCTAATTTGAGATATTTTGCATATTCTTTTAGAAATTCTGTATAGTTATTAGCACATTCAAATAAAAATAGAAAAAATGAATCAAAATAATGTGACACTCACAAAATGAAATGTTTGATTCATGATAATGAAAAACTTACATTTGACATTATCCAGATGAAAAGACACTGAATAGACAAGTCTTCGATCACTAGTTACACAACTGCAGTCACAGAGGGCATGAATATTCAAGAACACTTGATCTTATCAGTTGTGTTAATGTGAAACACACGTTTGTAATTGCTGAGATATCTGTGTCCAGTTGATTCATGGCAGGGTTCTGTCTGTGGGGGACGTGGTGATAAAGACTCAATTGTTTGCGTGTGTGGCAGCAGGACGAGAGGCGCTTTCTGAAATTTCTCAGAGGAGATGTGAGCTTGCGTAATAATCTGCATGTGTCATCGTTTGAGCTGCTGTGTGCCAGAAAACACCACGAAAACCAGCTTTGCCATGGAACTGATTCAAGCGAAATAAACCCGGACATGAAGCCGAGTGGGTTTTGTTACACCCTGAAGGGGTTTAAGTTGGAATTATCTGATTTTCCATTCAAATTTGGCAGTTAAACTTGAATTTCAAGTTCTCAATGTAATTCTGGTGCACAGTAAAGTCCAGCTTCATAAAGCTTCTTTTTCGGAATCAGTGGTTCCACAAAGAACCTTTAAAGGTGACATATCATGAAAATCTGAATTTTCCAGGTTTTAAGTGCTATAATCAGGTCCCTGGTGCATCTACCAACCAAGCAAACGTGAAAAGATTAACCTAATAACTTTGTTTTGGTAAGTCTTTCTAAGGATGTGGGTTCGAATCTCAGGCCGGCAATACCACGACTGAGGTGCCCTTGAGCAAGGCACTGAACCCACAGAGGAGCACAGAACACTATTTAGAGTCCCAGCCTCAGAGGAGACAACAGAGCAGTGGATTTACTGATTTATTTAATGTATATTGCTGCTGCCACACAGATCTAATAAACAAGCGATTTATTTCCCAGCTGTTTACCTTCTCAGGCATAACGACTGTTTTTGTAACCTTTTTTTTGTAATGTGTGCTTTTAACATAACGTTAAACTTGTGTGTGAATGAGAACTTAGTTTAGTATTCACATGCTGTGACAGCTGCTTCAGATATGTGCTCTCAGAAAACCTTATATCAGAAGTTTAAACTAATATGGTTTAAAATACATGATTTCAGCATAATAAACATGATAATCAGAACCAAAACAGATGTTCTTAGCAGGTCCAAGCTGTATCGATGCAGCTCTATTCTGGAAAAAGGGGCGGGGAGCATTTGCATTTAAAGAGACAGGCCCGAAAAACAGTTTCCCCTCAAAATAGGCATTTTCAAAATGATATAATAAATTATCTGTGGGGTATTTTGAGCTGAAACTTCACAGACACATTCTGGGGACACCAGAGACTTATATTACATACTGTAAAAAGGGGCATTATATGTCTCCTTTAATGTGCACCCTTCAAATGCAGAAAAGGTTCTTTAGATCATAAAAACACTAAGAAGAATGATTCTTTTGAAGCAATAGTTGACACAAAAATGAAAATTTCTTGAGAATTTACTCATCCTCAGGCCATCCAAGATATATATGAATTTGTTTCTTCATCAGAACAGATTTGGAGAAATGTAGCATTACTTCACTTCCTCACCAATAAATCTTCTGTAGTGAATGGGTGCCGTTGGAATGAAAGTCCAAACAGCGATAAAAACATCACAATAATCCACAGCACTCCAGTCCATCAGTTAACATCTTATGAAGACAAAAGCCGTGTGTTTTTTAAAGAAACAAATTCATCAAGGTGTTTTAACTTTAAAATTGCTTCTGGCCAAAATACAGGTCAATAATCTATAATTCATAGACCGCTTCCTGCAGTGAAAAAGTCCATCACTCTCATCAAAAATCCACCAAAATAATTGTTTTCAACTGTTTTGGACTATTTTCATTTGTAAACAGTGCTTGATTTGTGCATATTTCTCTCCTGATTCAGACAAGATTACTGGAAAAATAAGTTAAAAGTTAAAATGCTGTAATGATAGATTTATGACAGTTTTTCATTTCACAAGACATTAACTGATAGACTGGAGTGGTGTGGATTATTGTGATGTTTTTATCAGCTGTTTGGACTCTCATTCTGACGGCACCCATTCACTGCAGAGCATCCGTTGCTGAGCAAGTGATGAAATGCTAAATTTCTCCAAATCTGATGAAGAAACAAACTCATCTACAGGTCCTTCTCAAAAAATTAGCATATTGTGAAAAAGTTCATTATTTTCCATAATGTAATGATAAAAATTAAACTTTCATATATTTTAGATTCATTGCACACACCAACTGAAATATTTCAGGTCTTTTATTGTTTTAATACTGATGATTTTGGCATACAGCTCATGAAAACCCAAAATTCCTATCTCAAAAAATTAGCATATTTCATCCGACCAATAAAAGAAAAGTGTTTTTAATACAAAAAAAAGTCAACCTTCTAATAATTATGTTTCAGTTATGCACTCAATACTTGGTCGGGAATCCTTTTGCAGAAATGACTGCTTCAATGCGGGGCGTGGCATGGAGGCAATCAGCCTGTGACACTGCTGAGGTGTTTTATGGAGGCCCAGGATGCTTCGATAGCGGCCTTAAGCTCATCCAGAGTGTTTGGGTCTTGCGTCTCTCAACTTTCTCTTCACAATATCCCACAGATTCTCTATGGGGTTCAGGTCAGGAGAGTTGGCAGGCCAATTGAGCACAGTAATACCATGGTCAGTAAACCCATTTACCAGTGGTTTTTGGCACTGTGAGCAGGTGCCAGGTCGTGCTGAAAAACGAAATCTTCATCTCCATAAAGCTTTTTCAGCAGATGGAAGCATGAAGTGCTCCAAAAATCTCCTGATAGCTAGCTGCATTGACCCTGCCCTTGATAAAACACAGTGGACCAACACCAGCAGCTGACATGGCACCCCAGACCATCACTGACTGTGGGTACTTGACACTGGACTTCAGGCATTTTGGCATTTCCTTCTCCCCAGTCTTCCTCCAGACTCTGGCACCTTGATTTCCGAATGAAATGCAAAATTTGCTTTCATCCGAAAAAAGTACTTTGGACCACTGAGCAACAGTCCAGTGCCGCTTCTCTGTAGCCCAGGTCAGGCGCTTCTGCCGCTGTTTCTGGTTAAAAAGCACACGCCTGTGCACGGTGGCTCTGGATGTTTCTACTCCAGACTCAGTCCACTGCTTCCGCAGGTCCCCAAGGTCTGGAATCGTTCCTTCTCCACAATCTTCCTCAGGGTCCGGTCCACCTCTTCCTCGTTGTCGCCAGCGTTTTTTGGCCACACTTTTTCGCTTCTTCCCACAGACTTTCCCACTGAGGTGGTCCTTGATACAGCACTCTGGAACCAGCCTATTTCCTTCAGAAATTTCTTTCTGGACTTACCTCTCTCGCTTGAGGGTGTCAATGATGGCCTTCTTGACAGCAGTCATGGTCGGCCGTCTTACCCATGATTGCGGTTTTGAGTAATGAACCAGGCTGGGAGTTTTTAAAAGCCTCAGGAATCTTTTGCAGGTGTTTAGAGTTAATTAGTTGATTCAGATGATTAGGTTAATAGCTCGTTTAGAGAACCTTTTCATGATATGCTAATTTTTTGAGATAGGAATTTTGGGTTTTCATGAGCTGTATGCCAAAATCATCAGTATTAAAAACAATAAAAGACCTGAAATGCACAGTTGGTGTGCAATGAATCTAAAATATATGAAAGTTTAATTTTTTATCATTACATTATGGAAAATAATAAACTTTTTCACAATATGCTAATTTTTTTTTTGAAGGACCTGTACGTCTTGGATGTCCTGAGGGTGAGTAAACTTTCAGTTAATTTCTCATTTTTTTTTGGTTAACTATTTCTTGAAGAACTCTTCAACTGGAAGGGTCCTATCTGTGGCATCGCTGCAAAACCCCCTTTTAGGCAACTTTTAAAAAGTATAACAACCAAACCAAATCAACTTAATTTCCCTTCCCTACATGACTGGCTGCCACCTGGTCTCCATTACTGCCCTGTTCGGATCCTCCACCCCCTCTCGGCAGTGAGAAAAACCTCTGCGCTGCAATTATACACCAGAAAACGTATAAGGGAAGTGAAGGGAATGGTAATGAGTTTTCCGCTGTAGCAGCGAGTCACTGGGGTAGTAGGACCCAGCCAGCAGGACTCACCGCATTCGGGATGTTTTGCTTTTGATGCTAATGGATCAGACGGTAGAGTATGAAGTAGTAGTGGAATGAAAATCAAATGTCGTTCAATCTCAGTCACTTGGTGAGATGGAAACGACAGGACTATTAGCTGCAGGAGATTTGAACTGGAATTATTCATCATTTGAACTGATTTAAGAATCTAATATCGGGTTTAAGCGTCTTGATACTTCATAAGGCTTTTTGCTCTTAAAGACAATTTCATCTAACTTCATTATAATATATAATAATATCCACAAATTCTGGTCTAAAGTCCTGGCCACATTTTTATTTCCTAACTGAATATATATCCTGTTATAACTGGAAATGTCCCATTTCTAAAGTAAAATCTTTCACACTTTTGAAAGTGGGTTAGAACCATTTTAATCGTAAATTATGAAGCCCAGTTTATAAAATTGTGGTGCCAAAGAATGCTAATGCAATATTCATAAGCTTTATGCAATCACAGAAACTACCTTCAAACTTTTCAGGTCAGTAAGATTTTTTTGTTTTGTTTTTAAAGGAAAGAAATACTTCAATCCAGCAAGGACGCAATAAATTGCTTAAAAATGACACTAAAGGTTTATAATGTTACAAAAGATTTATATTTCAAATAAATGCTGTTCTTTAAAACTTTCTATTTATCAAATAATCCTGAAAATATAAATGTATTGCCGTTTACGCTGTTTTCAACATTGATAATAATCAGAAATGTTTCTTGAGCAGTAAATCAGCTTATTAAAATGATTTCTGAAGGATCATGTGACACTGAAGACTGGAGTAATGATGCTGAAAATCAGCTTTGATCACAGGAATAAATTACATTTTAAAAAATATTGAAATAGAACAGTGCTATTTTAAACAGTAATAATATTTCATAATTTTACTGTTTTTACTGTATTTTTAGATAAATGTAGGTGAGCATGAGACACCTTTCAAAAATCTTTTTTAAACTTAAAATAAAAAGTAAATAAAAATGTACCTAAAAGCTTGTAGTGTTTCACATTGATGTACACAATGCTCTTCGTCCCAAATCTTGAACTTCTATGGACAGAAATGCATTAGAGTCATTCTGTGTCAACTCAACCAGAGCTCCCCAGCTTAAATGTCTGATTTTGCTAATATTTTTTTCTGAAGAAAGATAAACATGTATAGTAATGAAAGCCAAAATATTAAATGTCCTGGATGAATATTTACGGAGTAATCCACTATTTTGTAGAGGGATGTCAAAATGGCAACTTTCACCTAAAGGAGCTGGTTGTTGGTACATTTTTAACCAGAAAAAATAAAAATGGCACGTCATGCCTAAAAGGTTGCCGGCCCCTGCAATAGATCACTAATTTCCATCATGCGAAAGAAACAGAGGAACATTCATCCAGCTTGAAATTTCTAGGCCACCATGTCCAGTGTTGACTAAACCTCTGGCTCCAGATCCAGCTGCGTGTTTACAAAGAACCAGGCTCCACATGCAGGAAAAGTCCCTCTCCTTTCCGCTCAGATCAGATGATGTCTAGATTATTTTATTGTTACCAGTACTTTCCCATAAACTGGTGCTGTGTTGATCCCAGTAACTGGCCTTGATTTAAGCCTTCAGATGAGGCCAACTTTGGATTGACATACAAACTGTGAAATATTATCCTTACATTATAATAATTACCTCTCCACTTTATCATCCACTTTATTTAGCAACGCGGAAGTAAGCTTCCGCTTTATTAGCCACTTAAGGTAAATAACTGAATAAAAATGCAGTAAATGGTCAAATTATTTGTGCTACAAACAGCATAGTTTTCATTATTATAATTAGTTGAAATATTATGATAACAAATTCCAGTTTGCAATGTGAAACAGCATAATGGGTTGTTTTTATACAGGTAAAATACCGGAAGTGAATGACAATGGAAGCTTCGCACATTCAAGTTACAAATGCTCATAAGATTGATAGCTGAATATTATTTCAATATGGAGCTTAGTTTTTCAAACTCTTCTCTGACTGATAGCAATACTTCCTGGTTTTAACATTAAAACATGCATTTTCTGTGAAGCTGCTGTCAATGTTTTGTGGAAAGCGCTATACAAATAAAGTAAATAAAAATTACATGTAGATTCATATATTTTGATACTTTGTGTCAAGGTTAAACTTCAAGGATTACAATCAAAATGAATTTATTCATATGCTTGAGCCTTGGCTATCAAAAATGAAATGCATCATTAAACTATTTCATGTGAGTCTTGCGCTACATTTCATGTTGATTTCATAAGCAATTTTCTTTTTTTTTTTTTTTGTAAAATACTTTAAACAGATTGAATGTATTCAAAGTTGCAGCCTCAAGTTACGACAGGTCTGACTGTGACGTCAGTGATGCCAGTGTTTGTCATGTGAATGATTGCAACACGTCAGATTCTTTTGAAATTTCCACTCATCAAAGAATGGGGAAAAAAAGCAAACATTAAAAAGCTAATGAAAGCAATATCTTCCCAAAACATTAGGCAGCACAACTGTTTTCAAAATTGATGACAAGAAATGTTTCTAGGCTTCTTTTAAAAACATCTTGTGACCCAAACTTTTTTAAATGTATTGTATAACATGCAATAATGCAATTACACTACTATATTTACAATGCAAATATAATAACACATTGCAGATTTGGAAAACTGTCTCACATCAGTCAGACATGATCATATCTGAAGGTTGCAGAGGTTTATATGAAGTAAAGCAAGGAGGTGATAAAAGTCACCAAAGTGAGATGCTCTCTGTTCTGTCAGCGAGCTGTAATTTCAGTTCCTGAAGGACCTCCAGGTGTGTGTTTGTGTGGGTCCTGTTATCATCATCATCATCATCACAGCAGCAGGAACACAGCGAGTGAATGTGAATCCAGGATCTCTGTGTGAACTTGTTCTGCTGCACTTCTGAGATGTCTAAATATGTCATCAAAAACATCACTTGTGAAAACTCCAGCGTTCATGTACTGTATGTGTGTCCTTGCATCTCACGTGAATAATTAACCGCACATGCGTACTGCTAATGTGTGCCGATGTCAGAATGTGCAATAAATGTGTAGCTTGTAAAGAGCTCAGGGCTGTTTTACTACATGAGTAATCTCCAGAGAAGTTTGTGTTGCAATGTAACGCCAGCAGGCAAAAGCAACTGTAACCTCAGCACTGCAAGCCTTGGCACATTCAACCTTGGCACCGTCTCATCTCTGAAAACATCTATGATTTGAAAGCTAAAGCTATACAGTAGCTCAGTGGTATTATCACCATAAATGACTTTAGACCAGTGCTTCCCAAACCTGTCCTGGCGGACCCCCTGCCCTGCACATTTTGTATGTTTCCCTAATCAGACACACCCAATTTAGTTCTTGCAGTCTCTACTAACAAGCTGATGAGTGGAATCAGGTGTGTTAAATAAGGGAGACATACAAAGGTTGCAGGGCAGGGGGGACTCAAGGACAGGTTTGGGAAGCACTGCTTTAGACTTTAAAAAAAAAAAACTTCTTTATTAGCACCTGCTTCCACGGTGAACCTGTAATCTTTAGGATATCTTTCCATTCCACAAAAGATTCTTTATAGTGATTTTTTTTATAAACCTTTATATAATATGGAAGCCTGTTATGCCACAGCATAAACAAAAAATATGTAATTGTAACTTTTTATCTAACAATTTGGAATTGGTTTCTTGCAAATCTGAGAAAAAAAACTCAGAATTGCACGATATAAACACAGAATTCATACATTTTTCTTGGAATTCCGAGTTTACATCTTGCGATTCAGATTTTTTCTCCCTCAGAAATCTGAATTTACATTTCACAATTCTGACTTTTTTCACTTAGAATTTTAAGTTTGCATCTCATATATTTTCCCTCCATGAAATAAAAAATAAAGGTAATTGTGACTTTTTATCACATGATTCAATGTGAGTTTATATCCAACAACTGACACTTTTCTTCTCAGAATTGCAGGTTTACAGCTTAAAAGTTTGTATCTTGTTTTTAGCCTTATATTTTGCTTTTTTCTTCATAGAATTGAAAGGAAAAAAAAACTATTTGCTATGTTTATTTATTCTGTGGTGGAAACAGGCTTCTATAATAAGACCCAAGACTCATATTGCAAATGCAAATGTTTGTTTGTAGTTTGGGAATGTGTTCTTCAGGTCAGAGCAGCATTAATGCATCAGTTGCACACAGTCTCTTCAATAAAAAATGCATTTGATTTATTTATCATGTTCTGTTCAGCATATTTACAATTCAGTTACAACTTTTTACACATGCAGCATGAGATTTAAACAGTCTATAATAAATAACATTCATTGCATAGAGATTAAACGCTTGGATATTATTTACAACAGAAAATGTCAACACTACACAATCAGATCAAACCGTCTGCATCAGATTCCCATCACTCCAGCAGCATACTAGCATACTTCTGCATTATATAGACACAGTATAACCTTCCCAAAATGAGCAGCATAACGCTGTGTACAACGCTGCATCCCACAATGCAATGCATCGACTTAACCTTTCAATTCCAGTGCGATTTTTTAAATCATCATCTTGACTTATTATGTGATCAGACTGCTAAACGCAAAGACATTTCAAACAATACATGGACTTATGTAAAACAATCATATTTTTCAAAGACTGACAGATGCCACACACTGAATTAAACATGCAAAGATAAAGGTAGCATACTGCTGCTGGAAGTATTGAGTATGCTAGTATTCCACTAGATTCACAGTAAACATCAGCATGTGCTCTATAGAGTGCAATAGCCGTAAAGATCCCATTCACTTTCTCCATAGGGAACTGATTTTTAATCATAACTTATAAACCTTTAAAGACAGATCTACTGTAAATCTACAAGGTTGTTAATTGATGCTGTATGTTTATCTGAAGCATAATTCCAACTTCTTTTTGAAATGATCATGTTTAACAGCAGAATTCCTGGTGAAAAACTACATTACCCATAACTCTACAGAGAATGGCATCAAGCAAACTTGCTATTTTCATACCCATATATTAAAAATATATTGCTTATCTATACATGTTTTATTAAACTAACACTTTTAATAACTAGCTTATGGGCTATGACATGAGAAATTTTACCAGCCATAAATATTATGAAACTATGTGCATTATTTCATTAAGAAAGTGAAGAACAAAGAATTTCATAATACATTTCTATAATAATAACTTTAAAAATGTAAAACAAAAAAGGTAAAGATTTTATATAAAAAAGTTGTTATTTTTTCTTTGCTTTTTAAGATCACTTGCTTTTATTTTGGCGGAAGACCGCAGATTTATATACCATTTTATAGCAAAATTACATATTTATATTATTACACCGCAGTCTCCGCTATTTGTTAATTATGCTAAATCATAATCACATTCCCAGGCATTGTTAAAAAAAAAAATTTACTTGAAATGTAGAAAAACAAATGTTTCTATTTTGTTTTTGATTTTATTACTATTTTGCTTCAAAGGCTTTTTAAAATCCCTATGGGACAAAAATGAATGGGAAAAATACTTCCGGAACTAAATACTTCCAGATCTGTTCCACTCCATTATGACCTCACTGTGTGGGTGGAGCTTCCCAAGCTATTTCATTGATCCTCGTCTTATTGTGGGTCACTTCTAAAACAGCACATCCTTCATTCAAAGGCACATCTAGTTTGCTGGGTAACTTGAGACAAAGTTGATCAAGTCAAGTAACCAGCATCACACCTCATACATCTCTTTCTTGCCATTTAAACACACAAACACACACACACACAGGTTCATGAATGCAAAACCCCTTAGTTTCCTGAATTCTAATGCATTCTGGATACACAAATGTAAATGCACTCCTATATCAGTGCACTTCCAAACGCTTGAGGCTAAATATATATGTTTATGCATCCAGCATGTGTGGCATTCAATCTGCTTGTGTTTATATATATTTATATACATATATATGAAATGTGTATGTGGCCAAGTCCTGCAGGATTATATTTCCTCAAGTCCATATACAGTGTGTGTGTGTGTGTGTGTGTGTGTGTGTATTCCCTCCAGTTGGTCCCGCAACCACGCTCAACACCTGTATCTGTGTTCTCCGTCTCACACACACACACACACACACACACGTTTACACAGCTACCTCCTTTTCCTCAGACTGCTCTCCAAGCGGCCGAGCTCCTCGTATCCCTGGTAGAAGAGCTCGAGCTCGCGGCCTCCCCAGCTCCTCCAGACAGCCAGGCACCAGGCCATGTTTTCTTTACGGAAGCCGCACACAACGGTGTCCTTTGCGACGAGCGCCGCCTCCGTCAGAGTCCTGAGAGATGGATCAGAGGAAGAAAATAACCTGGACTCTTCGTAGAACTGTCATAGAGGAGCAGTCACAGGCCTGAAAGCCTCGACTGTGTGATGAATGTGTGTTTATGCTGAGAGCCGGCACGGACAGAGACCAGTAGCATTTCAGAACAACACTAACTTCAAGTAAAGCTCCCTCTGAAAACCTACACAAACACACTAATAAAGCTGGCAGCCATTCGCATTTTCTTCAGAAAGGCTGTGATTATTAAGACTTGATGGAATTATTTAAGAAATGCTGGTGTGTTTTATCATTCTGGCTGCTTCTCGATACTGTAATTGATGATTTCCTTGTTTTCTTACTCCTCCATCCTTCAGCCTGTGGCCTGGAAAGCCATCAGACGCCGTCATGATGAAGGACGTATCAATTCTCTAATTGAACCGTGAGAAGATGAGGAACAGGAAGAATGGAGGTCTCCAGAGGAGATACGCAGGAAATCTTTACCTGACACATGCATGCATGCATGCTATATATTTAATATACGTGACCCTGGACCACAAAACCAGTCTTAAGTCGATGGGGTATATTTGAAGCAACAGCCAAAAATACATTGTATGGGTCAAAATTATAGATTTTTCTTTTATGTCAAAAATCATTAGGATATTAAGCAAAGATCATGTTCCATGAAGATATTTTGTAAATTTCATTTTTGATTAGTAATATGCATTGCTAAGAACTTCGTTTGGACAACTTTAAAGGTGATTTTCTCAATATTTAGATTTTTTGCACCCTCAGATTCCAGATTTTCCAACAGTTGTATCTCGGCCAAATATTGTCCTATCCCAACAAACCATACATCAATGGAAAGCTTATTTATGTATAAATCTTGATACTTAAGACTGGTTTTGTGATCCAGGGTCACATATATTAATATATATGATAATATTATTAAATTTTTTTCAATTGTTTTATAAACTTTAAAATAAAACTATTTAAAAAGTAAACAAATACATAAACAAGGCGACATGACGCTCGGACATAAATCAAAATGCACAAGAAGTCTGAATGTCCTGAGGAGTCAGTGCAATTAATTTGACTCAGATGAGAGCTTTAGGCTTTGTGTTTGTAAAGGACTTTTACGAGGGATTAAATGAGTGTGCAAGCGCACACTTTAATGTGTTCATGAAGCTGCTGGGCTCTTTTGGGACACATGTCTGCTGTGTGTGCATGAAATATATCAGGTTTATGAACTGAATTACAACTGCTCACTTTAGATGATTCAATCTGTCTTTAATCCATTTATCCATCTTATATTTTGGCGCAAATGCAAGCAGCTTTAAATATTAAGATCTGATTGGCTTTCCTCTAACAAAAAGAGTGCTTTCAGAGTTTTTCTCCTCAAAAATCGATACAGAAGTGGTCTGTAGAATCTGTCTTGGCTTGATTTCAGTTTGCTACAGGTGATCGATATCACGAACAGTGTGAAATCGTGTGTGGTTATTAATGTGTGACTGGCCACTGACACACATACCCGTACTCGGACACTCCAGGCGGCGTCAGCACAGCGATCACACGACCCCTGAGCGCACCCGCCTGCTCCTGCACCTCGATCACCATGATGTCCCCTCCACGCCTGCCACACACACACACACACACACACACTCTCATTATACACTGCACTGTCACACAGAATTAACAGAAATAAAAACTCATTCACAGCTAGCTAGTTTAAAGGTAAATGTTAAAAATTAAAAAAAAAAATAAAGTAAAATGAAATTACAAAATTCTGTTGACAATGTAATATTAAAAATGTAAATAAATAATAATCCATTAATTTAGAAATAGATTAAAAAGATTATATAAATAGTAATTATTTTTGTTCAACACAATATAAAAAGTAATGTTAATTTAAATAAATTAACCATTAAAAAACTATTTATTGCTAGTTTAAAAATAAATAAAATTTCATACAGATGATTTCATACAGTCCATTTTTTTTGTTGACAATATAATATTAAAAATTTTAATAAATAAACCATGTATTTAAAATAGTCAATTTTATGTTCCTCACAATTAAATCAAACTTAAATAAAAAATAAATAAAATAAAATAAAGAAATTATATAAAACTAGTCAAATAAATAAAATTAAATTCACTATAACTATGCATTTAAAAACAGATTAAGCATATTAAGTGTATTTAGTCATTTTTTGTTCAACACAATATAAAAAGTAATGCTATCAATGTAAATAAATAAACCACTAAATAAATAAATAAATAAATAAATAAATAAATAGGTGTATAGATATATATACACACACACACACATACACATACACACACACACACACACACACACAAACATACACATAAACATACAAAATATATAGAGCTGGTTAAATTTTTAGTTGATAATATAATAATATATTATTATTATTATAAAATTAAAAATTAAAAAATGTTTGTCGATAATATAATATTAAAACTAAAATAAACCATACATTTAAAAAGAAATAAAATAAATATCTGTAGCAAGTAAATTTTTGGCTTCAATACAAAAAAGGGATATTGACTAAATGAAGAAAAAAAAAACACGCATATCTTACAAAGAATAACAGTGTATGTTGCTTTATCAAGATTTACTGAGCATGTTTTAATTAAACAAAATCCATCCACATAAGTGCAGATTCCTGATCTGGTTCTGAATTTTCCTTTCAACAAATATATGTTTGTACATCTATTTCTCTATCCTGGAGGAGTTACAGAACACAAAAAAGGGAGAAAACAAGGACGCACTAATAAGGAATAAGCAGTGTTGGGCAAGCTACTTGGAAAATGTAGTGAGCTAAGCTAACAGTTACTCTTCATTAAATGAAGCTTCACTACACTAAAGCTACAGCCCTGTGAAATGTCAATGCTCTCTCAGTGATCAATAAAACTGTCAGTCAAGCAGATAGACAGGCATAATAGTTCAGTTTAGTTGTTTATTCAACAGCTGTTCCAAATCAATTTGGCAACAAAAATCAGTCTTAACCATCTTCAAGAATCAAGAAATAAAAGACTTGCACTCTAAAAAACTATTTATTTACTAACTGCTTGTTTTCTAAAAAAAAAAAAAAAAAAAAAAAAAAAAAAAAAAAAAAACGAACACTTGCTTCTCTAATTTTTTTGTATTTTATCTTTGTTTTATTTTTATTTATTATACAATTAACAAAAGCAAAAAAGGCCTCTAAATAAAAAAAACAAACAAACAAACAAACCTTGCTACATGTACTGCGTTAAGCTAACTGAGCTAACTTTTTATGGCACTTGTATTTCATTGCTCTTTTGTTGATTTTGATTTCTTCCATTGTGCCCATTTGTAAGTTGCTTTGGATAAAAGTGTCTACTAAATGTAAATGGTAACCCTTCACAATAAGGTTCATTAGTTAACATTAGTTAACTAGTGTAGGTAACACAAACTAAGAATGAACAATACTTTCAACATTTACTAATGCATTATTAAAATCAAGCTGTGTTTGTTGTCATTAATTAATGCACTGTGAACTAACATGAACTACAAATGAACGACTGTATTTTTCATTAACAAAGATGAATAAATACTGTAATAAATGTATTGTTCATTGTACGTTCATGTTAGTTACATTAGCTAACATTAATGAAATCTTACTGTACAGATGTATAGGCCTACAAATAACTTAGGCTACATTTATTTGCATCGTTGCATGTGTCATTCATTATATTATTAACGTTTCAACAAAATCAAGTTTAAATACTAAGTTTTTGAATGTTTCGAATGTTTTCCCCCCGTCATTAACGACACATTCGAAGGCAGTACGGGCATCTACGGGCATCATGAACTTGCAGGTTTGTACATTTTTCTGTCGCTATGTGGGCGCTCAGTTTTTTTTCTGTTATTTGGCCAAAGTATCATATTATAAAAGATTCAGCGCTTCTCACAAGCTATTTGACTGTGACTTCACAACAAATGCTAAGACACTCTTCTCCGCTCCTCAAATACAAAAAAACATTAGCCTTTATAAATATAGTGTTTCTTGAGTAAAGAGAACGCTGTACTTATTGAACGCTGTACTTATTCAATCAACAGTTATTTTATTTACCTTCATACTGCAAACAAACTAAGATCCTCCAAACTGTGCGCCGCACTTCATTCACGAGAGAGGCGGGAAGAATAATAAGGTTTGACTGACAGTTTGAGGAGCCAATGACGTTACGAGGTTTAGTGGTGGTGGCGTCACTTTTACTGGTCCAGGATCAGTGATCCTTATATATTTCCGATTTGAGCTTGAGTTTCAGAAATGCTTTGGATAATGTAACGTCAGCTTTTGTTGACGCTACCACGCTACTTGATCAAAAAAAGAGCTTAGCTAATGAAAAGCTATTTGATTAAGAAAGCAGCGACGCTACCACCACGCTACTAAGAAATGTAGTTAAACTACTAGCGTCACTACTTGTAGCGACGCTACTGCCCATCACTGGGAATAAGGCAGTGAAGGCCTCTGCCGCCGCTCTCATTTACATTTATTTTCTCTGTCTGTTGAACAGCATCTCCCAAATGACTAAAATATATTTTAAGCCACTAATAGTTCATTTTCAGGAACAAAAACTTTTAATCAGAGCCCCCAGAAGTTTCTGACCAATTATTTTCCATAACTTTTCCAGTCATTTTTTTTAACTTACAGAACAATATCTACACTGAACTCCCCCCCACCACTTCCCCACACACCTTTTTCTCCGCTGGTTGTTGAATTGGCTTAATTAAAATAATTAATCATTTTGATAATTTTATTGAACTTAATTCTGTTGCACTCAACCCACTTTCATTTGCAAAACGAACGTCTACTTAATCTGCACAACTGCATGAATAATTTTTGTCAGCATTAACTGAAATCTTACTGGGGGGATTTGTAATTATAATAATAAACTCTGAACAATACCGTCTGCAGATTTATTCTTTTATTGTTAGGATGAATACACACATCACACACTGATACACAATAGCGAACTCTCGCGCTTATAAAAGAGATCTAACCTAGTTTAGAAGTACCAGGAAGCTCCTTTTATAAATCATGTATTTATGTTTCCCTTGAGCTCAACATGAGGCACCTGTGTGACCTGATTAATCTGCGGTGTATGGGTTACAGAGAATAAAGTCCAACGCCTCCTGAGACACACATTATAATGCATTTATATTCATGAATAAAACATGGCCATTTTAATGTGCACTCCTGAAATAACACTTCATTCTGCCCTTGATCCTGTGCTTAAACTCTCTTTAAACGAATGTTTCATTGATGCAGGACACGTCCCTTTGTTGCTCCTGGAACAATATTTATCATAGTCTGAAATCAATGACAGATCTAACTCTACATAAACAACTACAGTCAGACAGTTTTAGAGACAGACTTTTAGACTACAGACTTTGGCTGTAAGCTTTCTAACATGCTTCCTTCACCTTGAAGTTTTAAAGTTGTCATGACACTGACATTGCAACCAGCTTAATTACTGTATTGAGACATATTTCCAAATTAAACTGCTATGTAAACAAGAAAAGATTATGAGGTCTAAAAGATATATTACATTTCATTATAAGATAAAGTAATGTGCATTAAGAAAAAAAAATCGGGTCGATACTGATTGTAACATCAGAGATGTTCTGTTAACTGCTTGTAAGTTGTGCTCAGAGTTTGTTGTGCTTTCTGTTAGTTACACAATTAAACAGAAAAACAGTCAAAATTATCAGTACACAATCAACTAGTCATTAAAAGTACTGATTATAGTCTTATATTTACTCCTGTTGCATTTGTATTTGTACTACTGTTCAAACGTTTTGAGTTAGTATGACTTTAAGAAATTAATACTTTTATTCAGCAAGGATGCATTAAATTAATCCAAAGAGAGAAAAAAAAACATTTATAATGTTACTGAAGATTTCTTTTTTTTAAAAATGCTGTTCTTTTGAACTTTTTAACATGAAAAAATGTTGGTTTCCACAAAAATATGCACAACTGATAATAATGAGAAGTGTTTTTGAGCAGCAAATCAGCATATTAAAATGATTCCTGAAGGATCACGTGACACTGAAGACTGGAGTTATGATGCTGAAAATTCAGCTTTGCATCACAGGAAAAAATTACATTTTGATATATATTTAAATAGAAAACAGCTAGGCTATTTTAAATCTTAATAATATTTCACAATATTTCTGTTTTTACTATATTTTTCCTCAAAAAAATACAGCCTGGAGCCGAAGAGCAGAATTAGACTGATATAGATTTTTTTCTGACCAATACAGATATAGATTATATATTATTATTATTATTATTGTTCGCTACGGTCTATTCTAGTCTGGCCGTTTCCTGAAGAAAAAAATAAAATAAAAATCTGATCTAACATATATGATGTAGGGTTGCTCCGATCAAGATCAGATGATCGTTAATGCACATCTCGTCAGTAGCCAAAGCCGGTTATCTAATCAGCGATAAATTCCATCAGGTGCATGATTTCACATAGAGCAGCTGTTACTATACGGAGCCGTTGATCACAGACAAGCTGCACAAATCCACGCTTATAATGAACGTGGATTTGCGCAGCTTGTCAGTTAACAACGGCTCTGTGTAGTAACAGCTGATTAGATAACCGGCTTTCTGACGAGATGCGCATTAACGATCGGCCGATCTTGATCGGAGCACCCCTAATATGATGTATGAATATTTATTTTTTTTGATTACCCAAAGTTTAATGGTGTTGTTCTCTTAATCAAATTATAAATTATATAACTAAACAAATTAATAAATATTTAGGGGAAGCTGTGCACTTGAATTTGTCATTGCATCATTCTATGCAGTGTGGTGAATTATTCTTGCTCATTATTGTCTATATAGTAATTTAAATAGCATGGATTATCTTAATATATTGATTAATGACACTGTATAATAATATTACACCACCCAAATATTTAGGCTACTACCTTCTGTTTTCCGTTTTCAGTGCAGGCTTTTTTTTTTTTAAAGCTTAGGCTACTGACCGTTATGGATTAGTTTTGCCTGCATTAAAAAGTCTTGAACATAAAACAACAGGATAAAAATACAGTTGATGACTAGACATAATCATTACATGACTCTAGACACTTCTTTTTGAAGACAGTGGCATAATACAGTGAAATAATATGTTCTTTAGCCACATAAATACAGTTGTAATGTGCATGGGTAAAATTTACCCGCTGGCGGTTTTAGGTATACAGCGACCTCAGGCGGTTCTAGTGTTAAGAACAAAAGCATTAATCTCGTTCAAAAAAAATAATAAAAAAAAATAATAATTTACACACTGATTATAATTTTCAAGAGTTTTTAAAGTGCCCCTATTATGGATTTTTGAAAATTACCTTTCATGCAGTGTGTAACACAGCTCTAAGTGAAAACATCCTGCAAAGTTTTAAATCTGAAAGTGCACCGTGTATAAAGTTATTGTCTCTCAAAAGAAAGAGTTGACTCTGACTTTGTTTTTTTTAAAATGAATCCCAACCGTTTCATGTTGACGTCAACATGAAACATTAGCATATTGCCGCCCACTTGTTGGTCTTTTCACGTTGGTCTGAATGAAAATGCAAATTCATTCTGTGCCACTAGGTGCTGCTTTTGGAGCGGTAAATATAGTGGTTTCCTCTGTAAAGCTGTAAACAAAGCAGCACTGCCCTCACAAACGCTGATTTCTCAGGCATTACAGGCATGATGAAATAATAATGAGACCAATCGGACCAATCACCGCAGATTAGCGTCAGGCAAAGAAGGGGTTTGAAAAAATGAAACTTTGAGCGAATCGTTTGGGAGTCGTTGAGCAAGTAAGGTAAAAATAAATGCATATTATAAGACAATGAAAGTGTTTTTTGACCTTGCATGCATGTCATCCTGTTGTTTTGTTGACTACCAAAAAAACAATAATAACAACCTCACAACACACAAAATAGGCAAAAAAAAAAAAAAATAATAATTTAGTTTTTTGTTTTTTTATAATAAAACGTCATACCTGGGCACCCAGATGGTGCTGTTGACAGGAATGATGTTCAAGGCCTTCAGCTGCGTTGATGTGTGGCTTTGAGCCGCTAGTTCTGGATCTGTTGCGCTCCTGGATGGAAATGCTTCCGGTGAAACCGGCTCGAAGTCCGTGGATAAAAGCATGCTGCTGGAGCTGGTCAGAGAGCTGAGGGCTCCCGAACTGGAGCGTTCCACGTGAGGGATATGGCCGATCTGATCCAGCTGCTCCGAGCTGAATCCGGAGGACGTCATGGAGCAGTAATCCAGAGAGTCCTGCTGGCACAGGATCTGCGTTCCTGCGTCCTCACGGTGTGTGACCGTTACCTTCAGCGGCTCCAGGGCGGCCGAAAGAGACTCTTCATCAACATCAGGATCAGGAGTCACAGGGGTCACGACCCCGGCCGGCCTCTGCACGGGGAACACATCCCGCAGCGGGTTGGCGTCGCTGCAGTTGTACGTAGCACAGATCTGGTAGCTGGTGGCGTGATACATGAGGAGCGTGTTGGTGTGATCGTCCAGACACCAGACGGCCTCATCGCTCCAGCAGCTGACAGACGAGACCATGGACACCACGCAGGATGGCGGTAGATAAGGCTCGAGGCGGCGGATGGGCTGGAGCGTCAGGCTGTCGATGACCAGCACGCCGGGACCGTTGGTGTACCACACCTCTGACCCGGTGCACACTGGCACGATGCTGCGCACAGCGTACGGTCGCTGCCGAGGGTCCGAGTCCTCCATGTTCAGCATATGCTTGTTGATGGTGTGGGAGCAGATGTAAGTCTCTCCCTCCACGGGCATGTCGTCCACCAGAGAGTAAACCACCACGAGACCATCAGACATGCCAGTAAACACCTGTGGGAGAGACTGAAACACAAGGCACATAATTAAAATAAATGTTATATGTGACCCTGGAGCACCAAACTTGGGAGTCTTAAGAGTCTTAAGTCGCTGGGGTAGATTTGTAGCAATAGCCAAAAATACATTGTATGGGTCAAAATTATAGATTTTTCTTCTATGCCAAAAATCATTAGGATATTAAGTAAAGATCATGTTCCATGAAGATATTTTGTACATTTCCTACCATAAATATATCAAAACTTCATTTTTGATTAGTAATATGCATTGCTAAGAACTTCATTTGGACAACTTTAAAAGGGTTTTTTCTCAATATTTGGATTTTTGTGTACCCTCATATTTCAGATTTTCAAATAGTTGCAATCTCGGCCAAATATTGTCCTATCCCAACAAACTATACATCAAAGGAAATCTTATTTATTCAGCTTTCAGATAATATATAAATTAAAATTTTGAAAAATTTACCCTAATGACTGGTTTGGTATGACTCATACTATTCCATCAAATATATAAGATCTGTTGTGATCTATCCTGATGTATATGAAAGTGAAATGACATACAGCCAAGTATGGTGACCCATACTCAGAATTTGTGCTCTGCATTTAACCCATCCAAAGTGCGCACACAAACACCATGAACACACACCCGGAGCAGTGGGCAGCCATTTACGCTGCGGCGCCCGGGGAGCAGTTGGGGGTTCAGTGCCTTGCTCAAGGGCACCTCAGATGTGGTATTACCGGCCCGAGACTCGAACCCACAACCTTAGGGTTAGGAGTCAAACTCTCCAACCACTAGGCCATGACTTCCCCAAAAAAATATAACTTCTAAATTGGAGAATCTTCACAAATGCACAGTGTCATACTAAAACCAAATAACATCCTGTCAAACCATATGGAACATTTATTCTTTGAATATTTTAGTCCGCCTTCGCATGCATTTTTGTCCTCCTTCGCATGCATTTTTGTCCAATTGCCATATCTCAAAGAGTTTCCTCCCTTAAACCGTCCTGACAGCCACAAACCAGCTGTGTGCTCCTTCCCTGATCTCCCCGACTGCTTTTGATATCCAGTTTGTGACTGACCCGCAGCAGACGGACGACGGGAGCAGAGGGCACTTGAGAAAAACCTGCCCACTTACCTAAAATATCAAGCCTGCTGTTCTTACCTGGCCAACAATTTGGTCTGCTTTGCTGGATTAAGAGGGTTTTTTGGCACTTGTTATTTGTTTTATAATACTTAAAGTAATAGTTAAACCAAAAAAATAATTTTACTGAATTTTTAATTAAATTTTACTAAAATTAATTTTACTGAAAACTCCACACCACTCCAGTTCATCAGTTAATGTCTTATGAAGTGAAAAGCTGTGTGTTTGTAAGAAACAAATCCATCATAAAGACGTTTTTAACTTAAGCAGTTGCAAAAATACGAGTCCTCTATTCATAATATTGCTTTCTGCAGTAAAAAGAAATCTCGTCTGAATCAGGAGAAATATATGCACCGATCAAACACCTTTTATAAACGAAAACAGTCAAAAACAGCTAACCAAAAATGTGGGCAGATTTTGATGTGAGCGACAACAGGAGATGGACTTCTTCATTTACATTCTATTTACATTTAGTCATTTAGCAGACGCTTTTATTCAAAGCGACTTACAAATGAGGACAATAAAAGCAATCAAAATCAACAAAAGCAATGATATGCAAGCGCTATAACAAGTCTCAGTTAGCTTAGCGCAGTACACATACAGTAGCAAGGTTTTTTTTATTATTATTGGATAATAAAAAGAAAAAAAATAGAATAGAAAAAGAATAGAGCAAGTTAGTACTAGAGGCATTTTTTGCTTTTGTTAATTGTATAATAAATAAAAAGAAAACAAATGGATAGAATACACAAAGATTACAGAAGCTAATGTTTTTTTTTTGTTGTTGTTAGTAAATGAATAGAGTGCAAGTCTAAAAGTCTTTAAACTTTTTTTTTCTTTACAATGGAGGAAACATTATTATGGACTATGGACTCATTCACATTTCTTTTAACCAGAAGCAAAAGTTTAAAGTTAAAATACCATAATGGTGGATTTGTTTCTTAAAAACATGCAGCTCTTCTCTTCACAAGACATTAACTGATGGACTGGAGTGGTGTGGATTACTTGTGGATTATTGTGATGTTTTTATCAGATGTTTGGACTCTCATTCTGACAGCACCCATTCACTGCAGAGCATCCATTGGTGAGCAAGTGATATAAGGATAAATTTCTGCAGTGGGCAGCCATTTATGCTGCGGCGCTTGGGGAGCAGTTGGGGGTTCAGTGCCTTGCTCAAGAGCACCTCAGTCGTGGTATTACCGTCCGAGACTCAAACCAACAACCTTAGGGTTAGGAGTCAAACTCTCCAACCATTATGCCACGACTTAAATGTATATTTTTTTAATCTTTGGATATCTTTTGGATATCTAAACCAAGAAACAAACAAACAAACAAGAACATGATCAATATAAGCCAGACTGCAAGGCTGGGGCACTGACCTCTTTCCTGGCGGGCAGTAAAAAGAGACAGGTTACCACAGCAGGACAGGACAGCAGTTTCTGCGGGTGACTCAAGGGACACATCTCTTTCAGGCTGTAGATAAAGACTTCCTGTTCCTGCAGAAACATCAACAAGGTATCAGGATAACCATCTCCATTCATTTGCTGCGCTCACTTACAAACAGGGATGGGAATTGAGAAACGCTCATTATTCAGAACCATTTTTGAGACTTCTTCCTTGGACCAAATTAATTTCTGGATGTTCGTGTCTGGAATGAGACAATGAGAATCTGTGCTGCATTAAAATGCACATGACTTTTCTTGGTATATGTTGCTACTTCAGATGGTTTCGGAGTAAAGACGGTGGTGTTTGCAATAAAAAATGTCCTGTTTTTCCCATAACCCAGTTACCGTCCGTTCTTTCTTCCTTTAAATTACTAAAAGATTCAAGGAACTGAGATGGTTAATAAAGAACCAAAATTTGTAAATTCATAACAATCCCCATTCCTTCTTACAAATTGCACACCATATCTGGAGATGGATTCTTAGGCTGATGATACACAGGGGCAACTTTTTGAGCAATGTTGCTTGTGCACTTTCCCATTGAGAATAGGTAACAAATCTAGAAATGATGCTTAATGCTTGAGAAAAACCAAACAAAACAACATAAACCAGACTAAAAATGACAAAATATGTAGCTTCTACACCTTGATGTGCACACATTTGTTGATATTGAAACACGTCAACACTGTTATCTTTGCTCTATAAGATGTTTCAAATACACTACCATTCTAAAGTTTGGGGTCGGTAAGATTTTTAAAAATATTTTTGAAAGACATAAGCCTCTCATGCTCACCAAGGCTGCATTTATTCGATCAAAAATACAGTAAAAACAATAATATTGTTTAATATTATTACAATTTAAAATAACTGTTTTCTATTTGAATATATTGTAGAATGTAATTTATTCCTGTGATCAAAGCTGAATTTTCAGCATCATTTCTCCAGTCTTCAGTGTCACATGATCCTTCAGAAATCATTCTAACATGCTGATTTGCTGCTCAAGAAACATTTCTTATTATTATCAATGTTGAATACAGTTTTGCTGCTTCATATTTTGGGGGAAACACAATACATTCTTTAAGCATTCATTTAAAAAAATAGATCTTCTGTAACATTATTATCGTCTTTACATTTCTGACAAATTTAATGCATCCCTTAGAATAAAAGATGACAGTAAACTTTTGGACGGTAGTGTATACGTGATGAAACCTCATCAAAACATTTTTGAGTTTGGGAGCACGAACATATGTTTGTTCAGGAAACCTGTCTGAAAATGGTCAAGATTTCTGCTATACTTCTAATGTTGGATAAATTACACACAAAACTTGTGCAACAAACATTTGGTTTGATACAGAGTAACAACAATCTCCTTTACTGTGAGAAGCGAACGCCCTTGGCATTTATCCATTAGTTCTGTTTCCCTGATAATGTTGTTGTGACTGACAGCTCAACGCACCTCAGTGGCGGTCCACAAACTGTTCTCCATCTTCATTTGGCAGCTCAGACGTGTTCCCGGACACAGCATCCGCTTCACCTCTATCTGCCCTTTGGCCAAGTTTACCACTGTGTAATTCCTGCAGGACACACACACACACACACACACACACACACACACACACACACACACACACACACACACACACACACACACACACACACACACACACACACACACAGAAACATAAATGTGGGACACAGCAGTTATGAAATCCAATCTAAGTGATGCTTTTCTCTGGGTTATTATCATTACTAAAACTATTAAAAACATTTTTGTAAATGGAAAATAAAGCTGAAAATAAATAAATGAATACATATAAAAATAAACATTAAAATATAAATTTTAGACTTTCAGAAACTTAAATGTTGAATTTTAGAAACTGGAAACATAACAAAAATGAGAAATATTGCTTTGTCAACTAACTGAAATTTTTAACCAAGGTTTAAGTCAAAGCACTAAAATTACAAACCAAACTGGAAATAAATAAAGACTAAAACTTAAATAAAAAGTAATGATAATAATAAAAAATAAAACAAATAAAAAAATGGGAAGAACATTTGAGTGGTGCTTTTCTTGGGGTTATTATTAAGTAAAAATAAAACAATTAAAAACATTTTTGTTCATGCAATTAAAGCTGAAATAATATAAATATTAGACTTAAACTAAACAAAAAACTGGCTTGAAACACTAAAAAAACTAGACATAAATAAAAACTAACACTGAACTAAACTGAAATAAAAAATAAACCTAAATATTAATAAAAAAAAAATGAAGAAAATGAGAGTGATGCTTTTTTTAAGGGTTAGATTAAAAACTTAAATTAAAATTAGAAATGCCACCTAAATTAAATAAATTTAAGCTGAAGCACTAAAATTACAAACTGAAAATAAAAACTAAAACATAAAAAAAAAAAAAAAAAAAAAAAAAAAAAAAAAAAAGTAAAAAAGGAGAAAAGCACATAAAATTACTAAAAATGCAATTAAAATATAAAACTAAAATTGAGACCTAAAAATATTACTTTTAAAATGCCTTGATATTTCCAACAGTAATAATGACGCTTGACGCCACTAATAGACACAAGCATTGTTACTCCGGGCTGTTTTGTTCTTTTGTACAAACACAGTATGTGGTACAAAGCCAAATGATTTCAGAGCAGCGCATGATTTATGACGAGTCTTTAATCTAAACATTTATTACACATTACGCTGTTATGTGTTGTTATGCAGCAGTGTGGGCCGGTTTGTAGGTTTATATATTCTGCTAATTCATTTGCTGAACAGTGATTCATTACGTGATCACTGAGTCATTTATCTGATGGTGTGCTGTGACAGCTCCCAAATGATTCAATCCATCACAATTCAACCACAGATGCTTCTGATCCAAATATCCGAGTAAACTGTTTATTGTGCTTTCAGTTTTTTCCTTTTGGCTTATGAAGCTGCAATAATCTAGTTGGCAATGTCAAACTTGGACAAATAAAGACTGCGGTGATAAAGTGATTCGGGCCGACCTCACCCTAATGTACTTAAAATATAATTTACAGGATACTGCTGGTAGGCCATCCGATGATCAAGGGGGCCATTAGATCGCAAATCCCACATCCAGCTTTTACTGCCAATTATTTGATGTCTTGTTTGCTTCCCTGCTGAAAAGAAAATAGCTTAAACCAGCTTGAATTAGTTTTGCCTCCTGGACTGGTTAGAAAGCCTAACCAAAGGGGTTAGGGCACTTTGAAGGGGCTTTGGGCACTTTCAGCTGAACACCAGTTTGGTCAGGATGGGAGACCAATTTAAACCAATAAAGACCAGAAAAACATTAGTTTGGTCTCCCAGTCTGGTCATTTTTAGGCAGTTTTTGGCACTTTTTAGCTGGTCAGGCTGCTTCACAAAGATGAGAGATCAAATGAAACCAGCTAAAACCATTTTAAACCAGCTCAGGCTGGTTCCAGCAGGGTTTCCCCACTTTTAACAGTCAGTTTTCATTACTGCTGTAGTTGGTTGTGATTACAGGATAAGGATTTTTTTTTTTCTACATAAACACCTACAAACGTCGATTTCTAACTAATAAAATATTTTACAGCCAAACTAGAAAAAGAATATATTGAGCTAAAATGGAAAACAAGACATAAAACACACACACAAAAATATACAAAATTAAAAGCTAATTTACAATATTAATACGACGATTATATAAATATGGTATCAATATTTGTTTTTGTTAACTGAAATTTAGATTAAAAAAAGAAAGAAAAAACAAAAAACAAGAAAAATAAATAAAAATGAAAATGCCCACCAAAGCTGAAATTATTTAACCAAAAATACAGTAAAAACAATAATACTGTGTAATATTTTTCCAATTTAAAATAACTGTTTTCTATTGCAATATATTTTTAAAATGTAATTTTATTCCTGTGATAGAAAGCTGAATTTTTTGCATCATTATTCTAGTCTTCAGTGAAAACAGTTGCTTAATATTTTTGTGGAAACTATACTACATGTTTTTTTTTTTACAGGATATTTGATGAATAGAAAGTTCAAAAGAACATCATTTATATGAAATATTAATCTTCTGTAACATTATAAATGTCTTTACTGTCCCTTTTGATCAATTTAATGCATCATTGTAAAGTCTAAGCTGTATTTTGCTTTCAAAAAATAAAATCTTACCGACTCCAAATTTTTGACCAGTAATGTCTATAATGAATTACATTATATACATGACATAAAACACTATAATTTTACAAATTCCAATGACTTAGAAATCACAATTTTAAAATTCCCTGATATTCCCAGGTGTTTCCCACTGTTCCTTAACAGTGTCAATGCATACTGGCTTTAGTTGTAAGCACTCATGGTTATCTTAGGGCACTAGGTAGGAGGCACAAGCTAATATTATGATTAATGCTAATATTATGATGAGCCGTCATTGTGCTGCTGGTGATGATGTATTAACAGACCCGGCAGGGCGATGGGCATTGCTGGTAATTGCAAACACCTGCGGCGTGAGATAAAAGTGGAGCGTTTCATTGAAGTGTCTTGTAGGATTGAATGCCAGCAAACAAAGCAGCCGATGATCAGATGAGCCTGGCTGTAGATCACGGGGCATTTATCAGACCAGTGGTGGGCCGTCGTGCATAATAATGAGCTCTTATATACATGCTCATGAATATTCAAGTGAGTCATTTTTTTTTAAATGAGGCTTGAGAGCGTCAAGGGAAGCTGGAAAAATTTGATTCCTGAATGATTTTAATGAGGGTGTTTATATGAGTGAGCCAGAAGTCTGAAGAGGAGCAACTGGCGGTAAATAGAAAAACGGGAAAGCATTTAAATGAGGGAAATAAAGTGAAAGGGGTGATTACGGGCTGGTGATTTCTGTAAAGTGCAAACCTTGTACTTTGAGATATTTCATTTTCTTTGGCCTTTCGGCCTCATTATTGAAAAGACTCAGGCTCTATTCCAAAAACTAGTGAGCTGCCTACATAGACAGCATTTTAAGGAGTCATAGGCAAATGTGTATCACATGCAGTGGTCCTGATATTGTTAACCCTCTGGAGTCTAAGGGTATTTTTGGGGCCTGGAGAAGTTTTGTCATGCCCTGACATTTGTGCTTTTTTCAGTTTCTTATAAATATCTAAATGGCTAAAGTCTAATCTCACTGTAATCAGCACAAACTGGGCTATAATAATATGTGAGCAGCATGTATGTACATGATTGTGTTTTTTGAAAAAAAAAAAAATGTTATGCGTGGTTAGTGAAAAACTAAAAATGTTAAATCACTGAATAAGGCAATAAAACATAATACAGAAAAATTGGTTCCCGGGACTTTTTGAGAACTGGAGCTTGTAGCCTAGAATTTTTTTATTCTAAATGATGTGAAAATCATCTTGTTTACTCACTTACAGAAAACAATATATTGATTTAAATTTTCTAAGACACTTTTTGTTGGTAAAAGTCATATGCGAGTAGGCGTCAACTATCATGAATTCACACCTGAGAAGACAAAGACCTGCATAATGAGCTGCATAATGAGCCATTCAGTCAGTCACTGAGAGGGATGAGTTACAAGAAAGAATGTGAGGACAAAATAAATGTATATAATCTTATGTTTGTAGTTTATTTAGAATACATTTAATTATCCCACAACATAATTTAATATTCACTTGTGAGTGCAGTTAAACAGTTTATTAGGAACAATCAAAGCTGACTTTCAAACTGATTTTTTTGCATCATTACTCCAGTCACAATCCTGCAGAAATCCTTTTAACAATCTTATTTTCTACAAAAAACATTTATTGTTATTATTATCATTATCATTATTATTATTATTATTATTATTATTATTAATGTTGAAAAGAGCTGAGAATATTTTTACAGGTTTTAGGGGGGATAAATTGAAAGAACAGAATTAGTTTTGTTACATTTGTGACAGTTACATTTATTGGTACATTTATATTATTTACATCAAGCTTTTGAATGGTATAGTAGTGTATATTGTTATTGAAACTACATGATATTTCACTTGATTATACATTTAGTCAAGATTTATAGTTTGGAAAAAGTCTAACTAGTAAAATGTTTACACGTTATATGAAAACTAGTACAAGTATATAAATAATTAAAAAGAGACTTACTCATGTTTATGATCTCTGCTGGATAAAGTGCTTCATTCTTTTTTTCTGAGGAAATCCAAATCTCAAATCCTCCAACCACATCACATCTTTTTGGGGTGAATTATGTCTTATTCCTCTCACTCGCGAAGCAAACAGTAAAATAAAAAAAAACTTGAAGAAACAGTCCTCGCTGCGTTGTCTTCTGTTGTGTGGGGCGTATTTCAAGCCGCGCGCTTCAGTGAAACATTTGAATCTCAAAAAAAGCGCGCGTCGGCGCGCGGGGGGGACGTGGTTGGGTCGCATTAGAAGATAATGAAGGGAGACGTGAAAAAAACGGACATTGCGTTGTTTTTTATATGGGATTACTTTTATCACAGAATATTTGTTTTTTGGCAGCACTTGTTTAGTTTAAAAGTAGACATGTCAGGCTTTCTATAGATATCTCTCTCATGTCTCTGTGTTGAGTATTCACTGAGTTACAGTTCATTTTAAATAACGCGTTTGTAAATGAAGATCAGCGCAGACAAAGGCTGGCAGACAGCACTCCTTGTTTGTTATTCTTTATTTTATAAGTGCACAAAGTTTTGTTGTTATTATGTCTGTATACAAAAAAAAAGTAGACTCCCTTTACAGATTCGATTTGATGTATTGCTCTTATCTGTATGATCAAAACTGAAAGTGTAATTTAAGTTCTTTTCGGGGTTATCAGGAGAAAATACCCCAAAACGCGTATACGCGTTAATCGACTTCAGAGGGTTAACAAAAACCAAAACCATTAAAATTAGTTTTTGTTCACTGCAATTAAGTGAAATGGATGAAAAAAAAATTAAATAATTTAACCCAAAGCTGTAAATAAATGTTGCCTTGAAATCTAATTAAAACAAAAACAGAATTACTAAGAATTAAATTGAAAAGAAAATGGAAAATATAAAAATAAAAGCTAATTCAAAATATTAATAAAACTAATACATAGATATGGCGTTAAACTTACAAGAATTAGAAATGTTGCTTTGGAAACTAACTGAAATAATTTAAAGTACTAAAATTTCTAAAACAAAAACTGAAATAAAAAAATGAAGCAAAATAGAAATATTCAAAAAAAAAATCAAAAACTAAAAAAAGGAAAATACAAGAAAAAAAGTTAACTCAAAATATTAATGAAACTAGTAAATAAATATGGCATTAAAATGCATTTGTAAGCTAAACTAAAAAGAAAATATAAATACCAAAACTAAAGCTGAACAAAAAATTCATATTTATACAATATTTACATATGAAATAGAAAAATAACCCTAAAACTAAAATAAAAAATAAAATATAAAAATGAAAGTTAAATGATATTAATAAATACTATGAAACTGTATAAAATACTAAATAAATAAACTAAATAAATAAACACTTGCGTTAAGCAAGAGACATGTAAATTAACTATAAATGTGCTTAAAACTCATTCCTTAAAGGGGTCATATGATGTTGCCAAAAATTAATATTATTTTGTGTATTTGGTGTAATTAAATGTCGATTTTTTACAAGGCTCATCGGTCTGAAAAGTGTACTGTGATGTGTGTCCCGGTCAGAACACCGTGCTACAAGACAAAAACAATAAAACCCATTACAAACGAGGCATTTGTTGCGTCCAGTGGGGACATAATTATGGATTATAATGACTTATACTGTGTTTTTATGAGTTGTGTTGCATCGCGCCGTGTAAACAAAACCATGTCTGCATTTGTGATCTGAGAAACGACAAACAACAATCCTACTCTACACCAGCGGTTCTCAATTCCAGTCCTCGCGCCCCCCAGCTCTGCATATTTTGCATGTCTCTCTTTGTTAACACACCTGATTCAGATAATCAGCTCGTTAGAAGTGAGCTCCGTGCATGAACTGTGTTCACATTGACATGGTCTCTACACAGTGTTCATTGCTCCCTACACCCTGAGCAGGGGAAATCTGTTGAAGTTTACTTCACTTCGGAACATTCATTCACGGATTTGCGCTGCACAATGTCTTCACACACGGACAAGTGTGTCATCATATACCTCTGTAAATAAATACAATTTAAAATCACGTCTCACACACTACAATGCACTTTGAATGGAACATATCATGGCGCAATATCCTGTGATGTCCACTTCGCAGGGCACTTACGTTCGAATAGAACAAACATCTGAAGCCATGAGAGAAACATACGAAATGTGCAGAGCAGGGGGTTGTGAGGATTAGAATTGAGACCCACTGCTCAAAACTCACGTTTGAATCATCAGTGGCAAATTCTTTACACATGTAAGCGTACTTACTGTCTCTGAGTCAGAACAGCCGGCATTGTCGTCTACTCTCCCAGGATCAGGAAACAGTTTGGGTTGAATTGTTCTGGAACAGTGTTGTAAATACAACTTAAGCAATGATTTCTAGTTGTGTCTTCTTTTGGAAGGCCAAAAAAAGTAATTTTCGCTTTCAAAACAGTGTCTCCACAACATGGCGCCGGTTGTGAACAGCCAGAATAAAAGTTACGCCTTTTTTCTTTGCGTGAACATTTGGGCGGCGTTTCCACATGGTAGAGATGTGGGGGCGTGTTAGAACGAGGCGCTTTAGGAGGGCGTGGACGAGTCTTAACTTTTATAAAGAATATTTCTTTGGATTTGAGACTTTAGTCTTTGCAACTTTACAGATCTTCTTTATACACCAAGAGCTTGTAACACTCCAAAGAGTTTTCAAAAACTTGAAATCGCATCATATGACCCCTTTAAAAGTGTCTATAAAGAATGCTGAATGTTATTATGAGTTGACTATTTTACCCAATATTTATGAGGTTACATTTTAGTTCCCTTACAGAAGACAGCTGCCTATGTAGACAACAGACAGCAAGTTGGCTTATCAGGTTTTTGAAACAAAATCAAAAATCGCACACACATCACAGACTTGACAACTTGACAAAAAGCCACGTGAACATGCAAGAAAAGCATGATGCTTTTACAAAAGCGCACCTGTCGTCTTTGTCTCCATCCCAGAAGACGGCGTTGTGTCCCTGCAGCGGGGACAAGAAGAGCTGACTGTGTTCCTGGCAGGGCAGCAGGTACCTGAGACAAGCAAAACTGGCATCATCCATCCCACTAAAGAAATGACCAGCCAACGCAACATACACCCAACGAGGACAGGACACTATTAGACAACGTCTGCAGCTAAAATGTGCCTATATTACTATTTTTGTCTGTGGATTACATCTATTTTAACATACACTGAGGCAATACTGTACACTACAGCTCAAAAGTTTGGGTATGGTAAGACTTTTTATCAATGTCCCTTCTGCTCACCAAGGCTGCATTTATTTGATCAAAAATACAAAGTAGGAAATTGGGAAATGTTATTACGATTTAAAATAATTTATTCCTGTGATCAAAGTTGAATTTTCAGCATCATTACTTCAGTCTTCAGTGTCACATGATCCTTCAGAAATCATTCTTATCTGCTGATTTGCTAAACAATAAACATTTCTGATTATTATCAATGTTGAAAAGTTGTGCTGCTTCAATACTGTGATTTTTTAAAGGATTATTTTATGAATAGGATTAAAAACATTTTTTTTTAAATTAAAACTTTATATTAAGATCACTTATGATCAATTTAAGTCATCCTATCCGAAAAAAGGATTATTTCTTTGAATTTTTTTTTTACTTTTGAACAGTAGTGTATATTCTATATAAATATAAATGCAGCTTTGTTTCTTTAAAAGATGAGATTTCTTGATCTTTCACCACTATTTTTGCCATTTAAGTCCACAACGGAAACCATTTAAACTAGATTTGACTTCAGTAATTTGACTTTTTATCCAACGGATGAGTTTTTTTTTAGCCACAAAACAACTAAATTAATGGACATCACCCCTAGTCAACCCAACTAGTTAGAACTAGTTTTCTCTGTGCAATTCACTCCAAATTATGGTGTGTTCACACTGACAACCATTTTTCATGACATTTATATTTTTGCATTTGGCAGACACTTTTAACCAATGCAACTTACAATGCATTCAAAATATTAATTTTCTCAGTTCATGCATTCCCTGGGAATCGAACCCACAACCTCGGCTTTGCTCATGCACTGCTTTACTGTTCATGCTACAGGAACGCCACCATAAATGATTCATTTTTAATGAGCAATAGCGACCAATAATGGTGTGACAAAGTTAAATTTAGCTTTATGCAAAAGAATTGTGAATGCATGTTTATTACTTAGGCGTGTGTTGTACCTTCTCTGGTTTGGTGTCCCAGCACTCCTGCATCAGCGCCTGCAGACAGTGAAACTGCACCTCCTCTGGGCTGCCCAGCGCTGGTCTGAGCCCCTTCGAAAGCTTCTTAGCGATCTGCAGCTGGTGCTGACCCATGCACGGTCTGCGGCCTGACAGCAGCTCATACAGGACCATGCCGTACGAGAACATGTCCACCTGAAACACAGATGACAGCGTCATCTAACAGCAACATGCTGTAATGCTATTAAACAGTCTCAGGTGGCCCGCGGCCCATTTACTGCCAATTTGCACAACCCAATTCCCCCATCTCCCCATCCAAGTAAACTAGATCTCCACAAGCTGAGCTGTATATTTTACTTTATTTTCTGGCTGTGACATAATCTGATAAATGAAAACAATAATAAACATCTGGTCTAGTCCCATCTGTGTGTGCAATTCAAGCCCAGAAAAATCTTCAACATTGCAAAAAATCACTTCCTTACTTAGTATTTTTGTCCTGTTTTCGAATACATACATTTTTAAAAGCACAATTTGTCATGCATTTTCAGAAAACAAAACTTAATATTTAATAGACCAAATTGATTTCTGAAGACTTTTTCTCCCAGTAAAAAAAACTTTTAATGCTAAACTTTTTATACAACAGATTTTTTTTTATAAAATTTTTATTATTTATTATTATTACTATTTTTAATTTAAGAAAAAGTCAGAGAAAAAAAATTGTCATATGCCAGTTGGCTAAGAAAAATAATCTTGCTTTTAAGTTTATTTAGTATAGTTTATTTATTAATCATTTTACTTCTAAAGTAAATGTATCTATATATAATTATTAATAGTAACATGATTTTTATAAAAAATCTTAATAAACCATAATTCACCAAAAATTGCATTATAAACAACATTATCCAACAGAATTTATTTATTCAGCTAAAAAAAACTAACTAAATTAATGACATTATAACTAGCCAAAATTAATAGTAAGTAGTTTTCTCTCTACAATTAACTCAATTTTACTTTCATACTGGCAGCCACTTGTTGTAAAAGTTACCTTATAAAGAATGTTTAGATATTTATTTTAAAACAATTAAAAAATACTAAGAAAATACTTTTTTGCAGTGAGAATGTGGTCCAGACTTCATGGTGATGGTGAAATGTGAGGCCAGAAGGGAGGAGAGATGGAAAAGCAAAGGATGAGTTAACAAAAGGAAGAATGAAGTCATGATTTCTGACACAGCAGATCGTACTTCACACACTGCTGTGGTTCATTCGCCAGATGTATTTCTATTAAACGTCTTTCTAGGTCATTTCTATAAATGGACATGTGCTTTAACTAGAGCTGTGTCAATCCGGGACTGTATTTTTAGGGCACTCAGCTTTGCCAACAAAAAGGAAAAAAGTCTCATTTCCACATTTCGCTTCAGTTTTGCATCATAGAGCAGGCAGGTGAAAGAGCAGGAAATAGCTTGTAGTTGAGACTAGCATGCACACACAGAGGATCTACAGATCTTTACTCTCATTCTTTCTTAAGTCCAGATATCTCACGTTAAAAGGCTATTACGCTAATGATTCGATTAGCAATGACATTAATCACTAATTGATTAAAATGCTTTTTAGGAGACTAGGAGAAATGCCACTAAATGAATCCTGTTGTTTTATATTCAAGGACCTGTATGACTTAGTCTTCCATGGAAACAAAAAAAGTCTGAGAGCACTGAAAATGATTCTAATTTGCATTTATATTAATTTTTTCCATATATATTCTCTCTCTCTCTCTATCTATACACACACACTCATATATATATTTTGGGGGTACAAAAATAATATATAAATAAACAAACAAATATTCTCAGATCTTAACTATTATATTAGCTTAAGCAATTGATGTTTTTAATTTTTATATATACACATCTATATATACACATTTAAAAAAAATCATTACAAAACATAAGCATACCAATTTGTTAGAAAGTTTTAATGCATACTTCCTTGGATTGTGTAATATATATATATATTATTATTATATTATTATTTTTTTTTCTTCTCCACATTTCAATTAAACAAAATGGATTAAAAAAAATCAACACAGTCTCTGACATTTGTGAAGGATTTTCAGTTTCAGACGGCACTACAGTCGCCCACAGTCCACCTACTTACAGTTTGATGCACATACTACACAAAACTGGAAAGCCTTTGTGAAAATCACAAGCTCTTGTGTTGCTGATTGTAAAAAGTCAGGGTGCATTGTGTGCATTTTTATCAGTTACTGGAAAACAACGTGTTTCAGATTCTACTGTATATATTTCCACTCAAAAACTATATGCGGAAAAAATGCCTATCTGGACCTAAAAAGAACAATCAAATCTAAAACAATTTTGAAACAATTCCAGTATTTGGATTGGGAGGATAAACAGTCCCGCAAACTACAACATCTGGAACATCGGTTATGCTCTCTCTCTCGCTGCATGAAAGTTGTGGAAACATGATCATTAATTCCAATAGAAACTTTTTAATAGATTTAATTCTGTTCTGCTGGACGTGATCCACGCAAACTCAGCAAACCCAGCAAACCCAGCTGGAAAACAAATCAGCCTTGTGAATTGTCCTAAAAGCCTCACTGGATCTCAAATCCGTCTTTGAAGGGAAATCCCTGGATGTGGACAGGCAGGGGAGGCACATGCATTCTCAAAGAAAAAAAAGTGTTCTCCAGACGCCTCTCAGATTCACTCCTGAAAGTGGTTTCTTGGACTGGACAAACTGATGAATGGTGTGTCCTGGGTGCAAAACAAGTTAAGCTCTATTGACAGATGCTGTCGAATACTGCACGTCATTTTAACTTGTGCCTCAGTGTGGAAAAACAAGCACAGGGTTTCTGCAGGATTTTTAAACTCAAATTTAAGACCTTTTTAAGACCTTTTTAAAACCTGCACAAATAAAATACCATATGAGCGAGGTAGGGCACTGTCTATAGTACCATATTAAACTGTAAAATGACTGTAAAAAGCATAATTTACAGTTTAGATACAGGTTTTCACAAAAACAAAACATTTTATATAATGCTAAAGTCTATATTTCAGCCTTTAAACCATTTTTAAGAAAATGGATGAGTCAAAAGTATTTATTATTATATTAATTTAAACAATTACTCAAAATCAGTCAGTCAATAAAATCAATCAATAAAATATTGTATCAATTAAATAATATAAATTAGGGGTGTGCGATATCGATATCTAGATAATTTTCTGGGATTTTATTGATAACAGTAATTAGATAATATTTTGCTATAGCACAATTAGAGATAAGATATCAGCACAATAACACACTCTAACAACTGACTCCTGAATTTTTTACATTTACATTTACATTTATGCATTTAGCAGACACTTTTATCCAAAGCGACTTACAGTGCATTCAGGCTAACATTTTTTTTTACCTAACATGTGTTCCCTGGGAATCGAACCCACAACCTTTTGTGCTGCTAACGCAATGCTCTACTACTGAGCCACAAGAACAATATCAAAACACATTTTTTGATATTCTTCATCTTCTGTGTGGTAAGCAATAATAGAAACTAATAATTTCTAACAAGTTTTAACCTTTAAGGCTTTTTTTTTTTCAAGTGTGCACCATCTTTTGAGTCAAATTCTTGCATTTGGGCTTTTACCAAGCAAATGAAATCAGTATCAACAAAATTGATCTTTGCAATGCAGAGGAAGCACAGAATCTGCTGGAATGCATGGAATACTTAAACTTTTAATACCTAAATAATGTTTTGATATTTTAAACAAAACATTGAAAACGGACATCTGAAATTATTTTAAAAATGAAAAGGTACCTTAAATGTGAAATTAAAACTGCCAGTAGGTGACAGCAAGGCACTGTTAAGTGAGTCATTGCATTTGAACTGAATCATTTACATGGGTGATTCATTCAGAAACGAAACACAGTCGTGTTGCTCAGACACGCAAAACAGCGCTGTAAATAAATAAATACATTTTCAGCCCCATATCTTGAAGTATGTGATAATTCTAAATGCATTTTAATAAACTGATTCATGCAGTGGAAGAACGCACTATAAATGCGCACGTGCACTAGTTTAACCTGCTAGACTTCATCACGTAATGTATGCGCGCACTCTGTAGGTGTTTTGTTTGCTTTTTGCGATATACTGGATAATATCAAATCGCACATAGTTAAAACAAAAATTGCGATATTATTGCAGTATTCGCAGACCATACATATCGCACACCCCTATACTGTTTAGATATTGATAATGCCTTGTCTTCTTATCGATCTACCAGTTCACATTTAAAGCGCTGCGTGCTTGCAGGGTAAAAACATGGGTTGATTTTCGCATTGGTCTGAACTCTAAACAAAACAACAGTTTTATTGAAAATGCTCATTCATTTTGACAGCAGGTGAAACGTTTGGTAGAAATATAACTGGTTCCCCGGTAATGGCAGAACAAAAAGCAGCGCAGCACTGGACTTTGAAAGTGCAGCGCTCATGTTTATTTAATGAAATCATAACGTTAGCCTTTTGAAGTTTAATCGTCACATTCAGCCATATCGAAATTCTGGTCTTTCCAGTTCCAAATATAAGACCTCTTGAATTCATAATCAAGACTTTCCTGTACAATTTAAGACTTTTTAAGGCCTTAAATTTGATGCAACTAAATTTAAGAGTTTTTAAGACTTTTTTAAGACCCGCGGAAACCCTGAAGCAGAAATCAGGATCAGCTGACACTAATGCACAGTTATTTACATGAGTACAATAAAACACTGGAGAGTCAAGTATTGTAAATGTTGACTACTACTTATACAAATATAAATATTTAATAGAAAAACTTTAACTTAAATGAAAATTTGAAATAAATTAGAAAAAAAGACATCTTCACTAAGTGAAATAAAATTTAAATTGAATAGAAATTTTAGATAAAAATGGCGATTTAAAAACCAAATGAAAATTAGAAATGTTGCTTTGGCAGCTAATTCAAATAAGTATGTTTACGTAACAAAATGACTAAATTACAGCTAGAAAAAAATGACTAAAACTTATAAGCATAAATGGTAGCCAAAACAATTACAAATAATTCTCAGTAATTGAAATAAAACTAATATAAAAATTAATGAAAACTAAATATAATTATTAATAAATACTAATAAAAAAAACAAACAAAAATACATGAAAAACATAAAAGTACATGATAAACTTTAATTTAAAAAAAAAAAAAAAGCTTAATATGAAAATAAAAGCTAATTTTAAATATTAATAAATACTATCATAGTATATAAATAATACTAAAGTAGCATCCTGGGGCTCTATAATAATAATAAAAAAATAAAAAAAAACTCTGTCAAATTGATAAATTTAAGTATAAAACACAAAATAAAGTGCACTGGAGAGTTTAAAAGCAGAAACGTGATGTTTATGTTAATTATTTCATAAATAATGTGTCTTATTTGTGCCATAAAGTTCTAAATCATTGATGAAGTTCTAGTTATGCATAACAGCATAATTCCTGCGAGGAAATTTCAACATCTTAACAGTACTTTGCATGTAGTCATATTAACATGGCTTTCTGGTGGCAGTTTAAAGTCCGTATACTGGGAAAGCATTCATCCTTTGAATCTGAATTCAGCTTGAGTTGAGGCAGCAAAGAGACTTTGACCTTTGCTGTCACACTAAAGCTGCTGGGGCAGCCAATCAAACTCATCAGATAGGTACGAACCTTCTCATCATAGACGATGCCAGGCCGGATCTCGGGAGCCTGGTACCCGGGTGTGCCCTCGACCCCCAGCGCTCCCTCATGGAAGGACTGGCGCGAGATGCCGTAGTCGGACAGCTTGACGTTCACCGACTCCTCCAGCTCCAGAGACCACACCAGGATGTTGTCAGACTTGAGGTCACAGAAGATGATGTTCTTCTTGTGCAGATACGCCAGGCCTGTCACGATCTGATAGGCCACTTTGAAGGTGAGCATGTGACCCAGCGGCACAAACTGAGAACCTGAGGAGCGTCAGTCAATAGACGTGAACTTCACACTGTTTTTCACTCAAACCCATCAGATGATGTCAGAAGAGACTGCTTTTTTGATACGTTTATGACACAAGTAAATGTCAGTTTTTTTGTGAATTATTAAGGCTTTAAGGTTTGTTCACCAGTCTGATGCAATTTAAAGTCCAAATCTTCATGCCAAAAAAAATTGTCTGATGCCAAATTATCATTATTCTCCGAAAAAGTTATAAAAGTAATGGAGATCTAAAGAACAGCAAATTATTTGCTGAATTAACAAAAAGTAATTCTTATACAGATAAAATATAAATTTTATAAATTTTGCAAAGTTAAAGTGATATTTATGTTACAATAAAATGCAATTAATATAAGTAATGTTGCATTTTATAGATTTCATTTTATTTCCTAAATAAACACAAATGAACAATACATTTTTACATTTATTTGTAATATTTAAATTTAAATTTGTTGCCAAAAAGAAAATATGCATTGTATTAAATTTTTAACTGTATAACGCTTACTTTTACTTCTTTATTAGCTAAATAAATACATGTAAAAAGTAATAAAAAGTACAAAAAAAAAAAAAAGTTTTACACGTGTTTATTGTATGTATCTATATATTTTTTATTTAATGACAAAAGAAACATGTTCATGAACAATTCATATTTATTATGTTTTTTTTTGCTAAATTAATATATGAATATTTAATGAATATTAGAATTTTCATATTTAAAAAAAAAAAAAAATAATAATAATATATATATATATATAATTATATATTATATATATATATATATATGATATATATATATATAATATATATATATATATATATATATATATATATATATATTTGCTACTGTACTATATTAATAATAAAACATAGGCTAAAGGATTTCATTAAAATTTATAATATTTTTAAGTTTTATTTCACTTTCAAATAAAAACATGCATTTATATATAATAAATTATAATATATTGTTGCCTGATCATTACTGCTTATATGTTTGGCAATGTTTTATGCAAATACAGACAAACACAGGCTAATTCCTGTGCTGACTGTCATGTGTCACACCTTTGGCTCGCTCCTCCAGGATGGTGTTGAGGCTGCCCAGCGGCGCCAGCTGCAGGGCGAAGCAGAGCGGGTGGATGCTGATGCCCACCAGAGCCACGATACATGGGTGCTGCAGGGAGTGGAGCATGCTGGCCTCCTGACGAAACTCTGAGAAGCTGCGGGCTGCGTCCATCGACTGCAGGTGCTTCATCATGGTGTCTGTGAAGAGACCAATTCAACACACTGATACTGAGCTGCAGGCCTGAAGAGAGCAGCTCAGACTCTCACCTCAGGTCATGGAAAAATGATCCATAATGAGTGCAAACAAAATCACATTTACACGCTCACATCAGCATGTGAATCTACAACAACCTCTGTATTGGAAAATTACTGTTTAATTATGACAATTCATCACATTATTTACTTCAGCGGTGACTGTATCTGATGTTAATTCCACCCTACTTTGATACCATAAACCACTTGAATTTACCATGATATTTAAATATATATATGTCAGCATGCTGCCCACAAGGCAATTGGTGCCGACTTTACCATGATATTTACATAGTATAAGTCAAAAAAATAATAATAATAATAAAAAATTAATTAATTAATTAAACATTAATACCATGGTATTTTCTGTATAACAAAACTATAGACAGACAGACAGACAGACAGACAGACAGATAGATAGATAGATAGATAAGCAAGTGCAGTGTATATGCACACATTGGATACAGGTCACTTTTAAAAGAAATGTAAGCATGTCGTCCAACAAATCTGATAGTCACAAAATCTGAATTGGTCATCAAGACCTGCAGTGTAAATGAGGCCTATGAAAGGGTGACTGAATCACTGACTCACTTGATTAGTTCAAAAACATGGGTTCATTCAGTATCGAAACACCGCTGTTTGTTGTTTGGAGACACAACAGTTCTGTTGTGGCTTTGATTGAAAATTAGTCCGCTAACTTGAGCCAAAACAGTTAATATTGCATTACAATTTGCGAACTTTGTGTCTGCTTCACTCACAATGAAGAACTTCCACACCAACGACATGTTCACACCTTTCAGAAGCATTCAGGCTCCTGTGTATTATTTCAAGCTACAGTCGCGGCATGAAACAAAGTTTTTAGGGTGATGTGACTCAGTGGGACACGATCTGCAGCAGTGCTCATTAAGAGTTTACAGAGGCAGCCGCTGACCCCAGACCAGCTCTGTTTTAGTACATGCGAGTAACCAGAGCCAGTAGAAACCCTGCAGCTGTAAATCAGAACATTTATTTTCAGGTCAGGGAATAGT